>NC_133622.1:99699313-99921813 GCF_048593235.1 Sminthopsis crassicaudata | reverse complement strand
AGGTCTGATCGTGAAATCTTCATCTAGGTAAATTCTAGTAGCTACCTATCATCTTTAGAAGAAATATAAAATCCTGCATTCTAAAGTTATTTATAACCAAGCCAATTCAACCCATTACAGTATTCTTAAACTTGTTACCCTTCTATATACTCAAAGCTCCAATGACAGTCGGCCTCTATAATATTCCTCCATCTTCTTTTGGGCAATTTATCTTTCTGGCCCACATGTCCAAAATTCTTCCCTTTTCTCCACATCCCGTTTTTTTGTTTTGTTTTGTTTTGTTTGCAATCCTTCAAGTCTCAGCTAAACTGCTGTCTTCTGTGAAAGAAAAACCTTTCCTGATCTTCATTAATGATTATGTCTTTCCTTTGGTATTGGGGTGTGTGTGTGTGTTGTGTGTGTGTGTGTGTGTGTGTGTGTGTTGTTTTCTATTTTTGTTTTTGTTTTTTGTTTTTTTTTTCATATTGTTTCTCCTATTGCATTCTAAGCTGCTTGAAAAAAAGGAGCTGATTTTTCCTTTCTTTACATCCATGGTGCTTAGCCTAATTTCTGACACATAGTAGGCACTTAATAAAATGTATGTTGACTTAACTGCAACTCAAACTAGAAGACAATTGTATGGGTTCATAGTAGTTTTAGGATATATACAGGAAAAGTGACTTGCCATAATTCTTCTACACAGCCAGTAAACATCAGAGGCAAGCCAGATGAATATCATTTATAACACCTAATACAGCACATTAAGTTTTACAAAGTAATTTTTTATAATCATACTAAGAAATGGGAAATAATTTTCTCTATTTTACATTTAAGGAAACTGAGGTAGAAAAATGTAAAATAAAATGTCTGTAGTTTTAAAAGAAGTAATTCTCACATTGATGATTCCTAGGCAGTTCTCCTGATTCCAAATCTAATACACTTGCCATTATATTTCACTGCTTTCATAAACACTTTTAATAAAGCAGTGTTTTTGTCTTATTCAGATCTTGACTTTTGACTTCACAATGGTTCATGATACCTTGGGAGATATTAATAAATCCGTTGTTCAAAATAAAAGCATTTCTAATATGATTATTTCTCTTTAATTCATTAGGCCTATAATCCTATTCTGCATGCCAGAAATATTTCTTCGAGAGTTAATTTATGAATTATATTTTTAAAATTATTAAAAATTGAATGTAGGAGTTGGAAATATTCTTTCGGTTCCATTTCATGGCTTATGAAAAGGGGTAATGAGACAAGGAGTGGATAGAAAACAGTAAAATCCTGGTGGGAGGGGAGGAGAGAATACATAAAAAAAAATATATCAAAGAAATAAGATTTAAATATACTTACTGAATGATTTGAAATGCATTTCAAGGTAAGCAAAATAAATAGTTTAGAGTCAGACACTATGTGATGCTTAAAAAGGGATCAAAATCTGAACATTAATTTTGGGTAAGCCAATAAATCAGACATTACGCCAATGGGATAGAACAGTTACAATTATGTCAAATAACATAATTTTAAGGTTTTTTCAATGTACTTAATACAACAACAAGTTGTATCTGAGTGAATGGAGAATGTTAGGTATAAAGATACTAATATTGTCATTGTGTAAGATTCTGATTTTGTCATTATATACGAAAGGAAGTTTGATAAAAAAATGAATAATGTTGAAATAAAAAAGCTTCAAAAGTCCTCTACCTTATATACCTTCATTGTACTTTTTAAAAGATAGATATGAGGGCCAGCTAAATGATACAATAGATAAGAACAGTGGCCCCAAAGTCAGGAGGATCTAAGTTCAAATGTGACCTCAGACAGTTCACACATTTTAGCTGTGTCACAGTCCAATTGTCTCACATGTAAAAAAAATAAAAAAATAAAAAGGAAAAAAATAAGTTAAATAAGTACTTCATTTCATTGGAGAAATGCAACTAAAGAAAGATGTCTGCTATAGAAAATGCCCCAGAGTCAAGTCCCTTAATATCATAATCAAACTACTGTTATGATATATGATGTGGGTGTAAAGTGATTCTTGACTATGAAAATCCTCAGTTTAGTAAAAATCACTTAGTACAAGAACTTTCTAGAACCAATGACTTAGCTTATGTTTAAATTCTATAACTACAGAGGGAAAAAAATGCAAAGAAAATGATGCCTGCAGTAAGATGTTAAAGATCAAGAAAAAACAATAAAATAAGACATCTTTTAAAATTCTAGAGTGTTTAGAGTACCAATCCTGAATTCAAGAGGACCTGAATTCAAAGCCAGCCTTAGACACTTAACATTTCCTAGTTTGTGTAACCCTGGACAAATCACTTAATCCCAGTCTCAAAAAATAAAATTGAAAAAGAAAATTCAGTTGGAAATTCACAGGTAATATTGACTATTTTCTTATTCTATAGTGTAGAGGACCGCAGATACTGGGGGAGTCTTAAGAAAAGTATACTTGAAGCAAAAATACTTACAGTAGGGGGTTTATTGAGTATGATGAGATAAGGGAAGAAAAGATTTCTAAGATTCCTCTTAAAGGACCAACTATCTTTATAGATGTATCCAAACATAACATAAGTTTTATGACTTAATTATAAAGAGAGTAGTCAGAACTCTTTTTCAGTCTGCTCAGCAGAATAAATTATATGCAATCATGCTAGCTCTTACTTATTATCCAGGAGATATAAATATACTATCTGATTCAGCCTATTCACTAGGTGTGGAACAAAAAATTTCCACAGCCCAAATAAATTCTGTAACTTCTAATATATATCAGCTCTTTAAGGAACTTCAAGAGCAAATGAGAAAGCATCCAGGTAAGATTTACATCTTCCTTGTCCACTCTCATAGTGAACTTCCAGGTCCTATTTTTAATGGAAATTCAAAGGTAGCCTTCTAACGATGTTAGCCAATATCCCTTTATTTCAGGCAACCCAAGAAACTCATTCTATATATCATCAGGCTGCTCGAGCTTCACATTTTCAATTTGGGGTAACAAAAGAGGAAACTAGAAGCATGGTAAAAGCCTGTACAGTTTGCCTTGCTTTCTGCACTCTACACTCCCACCAAGAAAAAACCCTTGTGGTTTGAGACCCAATGAAATTTGGCAAATGGATATGACCCATTATAAATCTTTTGGTTGTCTGTCTTTTATCCCTGTTGTGGTAGATACCTTTTCAGGATTTACTTTTGCAATACTAGCAGCAAAAGATACAGCCCAAGTGGTCACTGAATTTGTTATAATAGTTTTTACATATGTACCACAAGCAATAAAAACAGATAATGAACCTGCATATACTTATAAACATTTTGCACACTTTAGTACACAGTATCAAATTTTACACACCTCTGGCATACCTTTTAATCCACAAGGACAGGCAATAGTAGAGAAGAAACAGAGATATCAAGACACTTCTCCAAAAACAAAAGAAAGAGGGAGCCACAAATAATCCTAGAGAACATTTGAATTTAGCTCTTTATACTATTAATTTTTTGATTTTTTGATAAAAATGCACTGGCTCCAGCAGCCAGGTTTTGTAACCCACCATAAGGGCAGTATCCAGTGAGAGCAGCTCTACTATCTTTAGATAATCACCAGGTGATGTGGAGAGACCCAGGAAGTGGTGAATGGAAGGGACCAGATAGGTTAACTGCTTGGAGGAGAGGATTTGCTTGTGTCTCTACAGATGGAGAAAGAATCAGATAGGTGCCAATGAACCATATTAGCTTTGTCCATCCAAGAGAGACAAAGAAGAACCTTAAAACAAAGGAAAAGAACCAAGAAACATCTGGTGGTTCCATCTCTGATTACATGTGCCCCTGAAAAAGCATAGCTGTTAACGCAGTGAATATGGCGATTGATTTATGAACATCAAAAATTGTCAATAAGACTGCTGCAGGACCTCAAAATCTGCAGGAGTCATTGGATTCCCTGACACATGATGAGACTGTTGCAGAACTTCCAAACTTGCAGGAATCATTAGATTCCCTGACCCATTAAGTAATGGATAAGAGATTGATTTTGGACTATCTCTTGGTTGCTAAAGGAGGTGTATGTGTGATTGCTATTTGTATACCCTCCTTCTAGGACTTATGGGCATTTATAATTTTTCATGTTTATTCATGTTTTTTGGTACATCACTACTAGCCTGTGTTATATTACTATGTGCTTGTGTAACACCTCCCATGCTGATGGTTTATATATACCTGTTTCAAGTAAGACCCTTCAGCCCAGGGGAAACCTGGTAACAATAACTGTTTTGGCTCCTCATCTCCCTTTGGAGTTCTCATCTCCATTTCTGAGAAGTCATGATCATCTGTGTTCTAGTACAAAAGAAAGCAGGAGATGTAGAGGACCGAAGACATTGGGGAACTGAGAAAAGTATACTTGAAGCAAAGATACTTACAGCAGGGTGTTTACTCAGGATAATTGATGAGATAATGGTTCTCTAGTTCACATACACTTAGTACTTAGTGTGATGTAATTGTTCTACAGTTGGCACATGCTCAGTGTGCTGTAGTGATATAATTGTACTAAAGTATTTAAGGGCTGAGAGGATTTTAAATAAGCAGACTCAAGTGTATGTGTGCACGAGCGCAATCTCAGATCCAGACTCCAGACTCTATCCTTGACCATCCTCATGGTGACTCTCCTGTTAAGAACAAGGACCATACAGAGACCCTCGAGAAAGCTATCCAAGACATTAGCTTTTATTTAATACGATAATATTTTTTTAAAAAAAGAAAGAGGATATAAAAAAGCACACACACACACACACACACATATATATATATGTATACACACAAATATACACATAATACACAAATATATACATACATACATATATATATATGCATATATATATATATATGTATGTATGTATATATTTGTGTATTAAGATTTCTTTTTAAATGGGGAAACACCAAGTCCATACACAAATAAGGCAGTCAACATTGTGTGCTTATAGGCAAGGAACTTAGGCAACTTTTATGACCAAAAATTATGGAGTTGCAAGTAAATGTTGGTAGAGAAGACTCTCATAGAACTAGAGATCATTATTGATCACAAAATAGAACATTTTGATTACCTCAAACTAAAAAGTTTCTGTACAAACAATACTAATGCAAACAAGATTAGAAGGGAAGTAACAAATTGGGAAAATATTTTTAAAGTTAAAGGTTCTGATAAAGGTCTCATTTCCAAAATATATAGAGAACTGACCCTAATTTATAAGAAATCCAACCATTCTCCAATTGATAAATGGTCAAAGGATATGAACATACAATTCTCAGATGATGAAATTGAAATTATATCCACTCATATGAAAGTGTTCCAAATCACTACTGATCAGAGAAATGCAAATTAAGACAACTCTGAGATACCACTACACACCTGTCAGATTGGCTAAGATGACAGGAACAAATAATGATGAATGTTGGAGGGGATGTGGGAAAACTGGGACACTAATACATTGTTGGTGAAGTTGTGAAAAAATCCAACCATTCTGGAGAGCAATTTGGAACTATGCCCAAAAAGTTATCAAACTGTGCATACCCTTTGATCCAGCATTGCTGCTACTGGGCTTATATCTCAAAGAAATACTGAGGAGGGGAAAGGGACCTATATGTGCCAAAATGTTTGTGGCAGCTCTTTTCATAGTGGCTAGAAACTGGAAGATGAATGGATGTGCATCAATTGGAGAATGGTTGGGTAAATTGTGGTATATGAAGGTTATGGAATATTATTGCTCTGTAAGAAATGACCAGCAGGAGGAATACAGAGAGGTTTGGAGAGACTTACATCAACTGATGCTGAGTGAAATGAATAGAACCAGAAGATCGCTGTACACTTCAATGTTTTATGAAGATGTATTCTGATGGAAGTGGATATCGTCAACATAAAGAAGATCCAACTCACTTCCAGTTGATCAATGATGGACAGAAACAACTACACCCAGAGAAGGAACACTGGGAAGTGAATGTAAATTGTTAGCACTACTGTCTATCTACCCAGGTTACTTATACCTTCGGAATCTAATACTTAATGTGCAATAAGAAAATGGGATTTACACACATATATTGTATCTAGGTTATATTGTAACACATGTAAAATGTATGGGATTGCCTGTCATCAAGGGGAGGGAGTAGAGGGAGGGAGCGAATAATTTGGAAAAACGAATACAAGGGATAATGTTTAAAAAAATACTCATGCATATATACTGTCAAAAATTATAAATAAAATTAAAAAAAAAGAGAAGACTCTCATAAAAATGAAATCATAGGTCTAGACCATAAGCAAACAAGTTAAAAGCCACAGGAAAACAGCAAATCAAAATCTTCCTAAAGTACTTGAACTCCATTAAGAATTACTTTGTTTTTAAATAGAAATACATATTTTATCATAAACCTAATTAAAACTTCACATGAATACAACAAATAACAAAAAAAAAACTTTAAAGTTGACTTTAACATCACCTCTCAGCTACAAATGAGAAAAAAATAATCTTACTTGCAATAAAATTTGAAAATTATAGCTCATATGTACTATATATTTAATTTCTCATAAAAAAGTTAAGTACAAATTAGTTAAGAATGTATTTGTCAAAGGCTGGCTTAACTCAAAATTATCATATCAAAATTTTTACATTTTAAGGAATTGGAGTTTTATCAGACAAGTTTTCAACACAAAGTTTAATATTGGTCAATGCAGTGATTAACAATTCTTTTCCTCAATTGTGATATCTTTAATCTTAAACTCTGCTTTCTACTACTATTAAAACAAAACAAAACAAACAAACAAACAAACTACTAACTAGAATCACATCTGTGTGGTCAACATTAAACAATAACATTAGCCATTTTCATATCTTTCAAACTCTTTGAAACTTTTAACTATAGAAACCACTTTTCTGACTTTAAGTTCTAAGATATAATAATTGCCTAGTTTAACCTGAAATAGGCCTCAGTTTCTTTTCTTTTCTTTTTTTTTTATTTTGACCTCTACATTAACTTGGAGGTTTAGTATTTCCTAATTCTACACTATATCTTTTTGTTCTCTTTTTTTCATGTTTAGTTTATTTTGTAAAATGTCATGGATGTTTTTTGCTTTTACATTTCTTTATATCAGCTTCACTGTCTATCTTTCCAGAATGCCCTCCTAGTAAAAAATGAAAATCAATAAAAGAAAAAAATAAATTTAGCAAAATAAAACTCCACATTGAAGAAAATATTTGACATTACAACATTCTACAACCATGCAAAATATGGAGGGGAAGAATTTGTTTATATCTCTTTCTTGGACCAAAGAACTAGAGGTCATTATTGATCACAAAATAGATAATTTTGATTATGTTAAATTAAAAAAAAATTTGTACCAAAAAAACTAATGCAGACAAGATTAGAAGGGAAGCAATAAACTGGGAAAATTTTTGGGATATGAACAGAAAATTTTCAGATAAATTAAAAGATTTTAAAAGAAGGAAAAGGATCCACATGTGCAAAAATAGGTCTGGCAGCACTTTTCATAGTGGCAAGTAACTGGACACTGAGTAAATGTCCATCAGTTGGAGAATGGCTGAATAAATTTTGGTATCTAGATTTTATGGGATACTATTGTTCTATAAGAAACTACCAACAGAAAGATTTAAGAGAGGCCTGGAGAGACTTCCATGAACTGATGCTAAGTGAAATGAGCAGAACCAGGAGATCATTATACAGGCAATAACAAGACTATATGATGATTAATTCTGATGAACATGGCTCTCTTCAACAATGAGATGATTCAAATCAGTTCCATTTATTCAGTGATGAAGAAAGCCATTTACACCTGTGGGAACCGAGTGTGGACAACAATATAGCATTCTCACTCTCTCTGTTGGCTTGCATTTTGTTTTCTTTCCCAGCTTTTTTTCCTTCTGTCTTGATCTGATTTTTCTTGTGCAACAAGATAACTATATACATATGTATACATATATTGGATTTAACATATTTTAATATATTTAACATGTATTGGGCTACCTGCCATCTGGGGAAGGGTGTGGGGGTAGGAGGGGAAATTTGGAATAGAAGATTTTATAAAGGTCAGTGTTGAAAAACTGCCCATGCATATGTTTTGTAAATAATAAAAAAAAACAACTTTAATATATGTCTTTTCAGGGCAAGTTTGTTTTTTCTAACTTGCCAACATTCAGCTTCGATTATTTTTACATTTATTCTTCTTTCCATTTACAACATTGTGTTTTTACAATTACAGTTCTACAATTATATATATATGTATATAATTTATAGTAGTCCTTTTTGTGATAGGAAAGAATAATTGGGGGCAGAAAGTAAGTAGATACTGTAATGCTGGGAGGCTTTCTTTCTGTCATTGTTTTTATTTATACTCTTAGCAGTGGAATCTCTGGGTCAGAGGTTATCAGCATTTCAGTCACATTATTTACATAATTCCAAATATCTTTTCAAAACTGTACCAATTCAAGCTCCAGTAGAAGTTCACTGGTATGTCTTTTTTTTTCTTCCTTCTTGATCTATCTTTCCCACAACTCCTTAATATATTCATTTAAAACTACTCCAATATCAACTATTCCCAATTTTTGTTATCTTTGCCAATTTGCTGAATATATTTGAAATCTCAGTTTTTCTGATTTGCATTGCTTTTGCTATTAGTAATTTGGGTCACTCATTCATACAGTTGCTAATTGCTTGACAAACTTTTGAGAGTTATTTTACTTGCTACTTTACTTTGATCATATATCTATTAATGAACATCTTTGGTAATATATTTCTTTTATTTGTTTTTATATCTAAGAATCCAAAATTTTGTCACAAACTTTTGTCAAAAGGTTTCCCATGAACTTATCTTCTCAGTCTATATGTATTAATGTTGTTTGTGCAAAAGAGTTTCAATTTTATTTAATTAACACTTTATATTTTGTCTTTTGTAATATTCCTATTCTCTATTCCTTGGTTAAAAATTTATCCATTTAGTCATATGTTTCAAAGATAGATGATTTGTTTCTCTTATAATATTTTTATGATATGATCTTTAATATGGAGGTAATACATCCATTTAGAATTTGTGGAATATAGTAGAAAATATTTGTCTAAGCCTAATACTGCTTGATTGCTTTCCGTTTTGCCCAATAGGTTTAAATCAAATAAAGAGTTCATTACTAAAAGTGTCACATTTTCAGCTTTGTTGAACACTCCGCTATATCTCTTTAAGAAAATGTCACTCACATTATGGCCCATGTATTGTGGATATTGTCAGTGATTGGATATAAACCATCCTATCTTCCTCACATATAAATTCAAATGAAACAAATCAAAGTGTTTTGTTTTAAAATTTAGCAACACTATCACAAAAATAGTTGACTTTTTATAGAACTTAAAGGTATACAAAGCAAATTTATTCATTCATAATACTACTTAGGCAGGATCTAGTTATGATTACCTTCACTTATTAGATGAAGAAATGGGTTTATAAAGGTTAGGGACTTTCCTCTGGGAACGAAGCTAGTGTAAGTGTCAGAATTTACACCAAGATCTCTGATTCTAAGTCCAGAATGTTATTTACTATGCTATACTGCTTAAATTAAGAATGTAAAGGGGAGATCCTGGGAAAATGGTGAAGTAGGTCAGAAAATTTCATGTTCTAAACAAAATACAGTTATGCTGCAGGGCTAACACAAACAAGTGAAAACAAATCAGATTTAGAGCAGAATGGAGATCCTCCTGGGACAATCTAAGAAGACCTAAAAAAAAAAAAAAAAGACCTCAAGTTTAACCTGTGTGAACTATTTGACACCCTGAGCATAGCTTTGCAAATACTACCAATGGGGACTCCTGGGAATAGGTGGATTTGGAGGGAGTCTCATCCACAACCAGAGGAACTTTCACCTCCTGCACAACATGGTAGGGATTCAGAATCCAGTAAGCCTGAGAGAACCTCTGCTGATTGGGAACACCATGCCCAACTGTGATGCAATTATTTGCAGGTCTGGGTGAGAAGGAACCAACCCACTCAGTGAGTACAGATGCTGTAGGGCAGGGAACTGCTGGCTGTAGTCACTTGGGAATTTGTAGGAAGATGGAGCTTTTGGTTTGAGGTTCCAGGTCAGTGGGGAAAGACGAAGTGAATGTAGAGGCATCATTCTATCTATATCTAAATCTATATTAGAAGTACTTACATTAATAGTTCTTATTTAAAAAAATGAACAGGAAAAAAAATTAAACCCAACCATAGAAACTTATTATGGGAACAGGAAAGACATTGAAGTAAAAACATCTTCTTCTACTCCAAAGATAATTTAAATGGCTACCTGCCTAGAAAGAACTCAGAAAAGACTTTAAAAATCAATGAGAGAGATTGAGAACAACAACAAACAAACAAAAGAACCATCTAAAAACAATATTATGGGGTAAAAAGAGTTAACCAACTAGAAAAGGCTATACAGAGTTTTAAAGAGGAAAATAATTATTTGACAATTTGAACTGGGCAAAAGGAAGCCAGTGAAGCCTTAAGAGACCAAGAAATAACAAATCAAAATATAAAGACTGAAAAAATAAAACAATGTAAAGCATCTCATAAGAAAAACATCAGAACCAGAGAATAGATCAATAAAGATAAATATAAGAATAATTTGAGTACTTGAAATGAACCTTAACAAAATAATGAAAGAAATAATAAAAGAAAAATGTTTTACAGTGATATAACATAAGGGGAAAGTAGAAATAGAAAAAAAATAACTGATAATCACAAGGAGATCTTTTGTGGAAAAAAATAGGAATAATATTGCCAAATTATGGAACCCTCAGATCAAATATGAAATTTTACAAGAAATAAAAACAATCCAAAAAAACCCAACAATTCAAATATGCTACCGTTACAATTAGAATTGTAATCATTTATCAGTAGCTGCAATAAAAATACAATATTTCTTGAAATATACATGGAAAACAAAAAGACTAGAATTATGGCCAAAATATTACATTCAAAAAAAACTAATCATAATATAGAACAGCAATCAAAAAGTGGACATTCAATTAACCTACAAATTTTCAGGACTTCTTCTCGAACAAATCTAAATTCAATAGAAAATTTAACATATAACAGCCAAGATCAAAGCCTAATTTCAAGGGACTCAAGGTGGACAAATTGTTTTGTTTTTTTAATTGGAAATGTATAACATGTGTTTAAGATTGACATAAGTAATTGGGTAGCTCAAAAGAAAGACTGGAATAAAGCTTAGTATGATCTGACTCTAAAAAACAAAAGTGTCTAAGAAAAAGCAAAAATAGTAATTATGTTATAAGAATAAAGTGCCGAGGAAGAACAACCATGAAGGCATTAGTGGGGAGAGGAGGGCTAGTAGTTTTGAAAACCTACTTCTATTGAGAATGGGTTAAACAGGGAACAACACACACACACACACACACACATTTATTAACTTATTTATACCATGAAGAGTCCTCTTCAAAATCTATAAAGAGATAACAGGGGAGGGAATAGGATGAAATAAGGAATTGAAATGTGTTTAAAGGGAATGGGGTAACGAAGGAAAGAAAGGTGGTGGTGAGGAGAAGATAATGAAGGAATCCATGGATGAGGGAAAGTTAAATAATAGCAAGGCAAGTAAAAGAGTTAGCAGGGATAGGAAAGAAAAGATACATTCAAACACTACAAGGAGGACCAGAAGTAGAATTAAAAAAAAAAAGTCGGGCAAATAATCATTGATTTCAAAGACAAAGTTAAAGATTCAATCACAAAAGAACACTACATTATATCAGTCACATTAATATTGTTTAGATGCATGTTTGCATATGTACAAACATATGTATATATGCATACATATATGTATATATGTATATATAGTTATACAAATATAGATAGAAGTATTGTGTGTAAAAATGTATGTATGAATAACAGAGAGCAAACAAATAACCTATAAGGAAGCAAAGAAAAGATGGACAGTCATGAGTATAACCTGTTTTATTACTATTAGGCTTTTTTGAAATGAAAATTTATTGTTACATATTTTGAATCTTGCTGATATTCTGCTAGGCATAGTGTTGTTTTTATTTTCCTTTTCTGTCTTTCTTTTTCTATTTTGGTATTTAATACCAAAATACTTTGTATTTAGTTTTAAATAAAAAAATAAAAACAATGATAAAAGAAAAATATTTTTAAAAAGAAGGAAGCACTTACTTTATATATGTTTAACTACCTTCTGTATTCCATCTATTGATCAGCAAATACACATTATTTAATATATGGAAAGCACCATGATCAATTCTGGAGATTCAAGTTCAAAGAATCAAGCAATCATTATTTACAGTGAGCTTGAAATATAAATTCAATAAATATATACACCCAGTACACATACCAACATCCCCACACCCATATATCCCATTCAAAGTTGTAAATTTAAGGTGCTATACATGAGAGTTTTTTGTTTGGGAGAGGTTTCATGTATAAGATGGGCACTCAGCTGCATCTTCAAGCTAAGAGTGATTCTAAGAGGAAGAAAGGGAAAGCTAGGTGGTTTGGATAGAGTGCTGAGCACCTAATCAGGAAGACTCATCTCCCTGAGTTCAAATCTAACCTCAGACACTTATAAATAGTGTCACCCTGGCTAAGTCACTGTTTGCCTCACTTTCTTTCTCTATAAAATAAGCTGGAAAAGAGAATTGACTAGAATATTTGTCAAGAAAACCCAAATGGGGGCTTGAAATATCAGAAAGAAGAAGTAAAGAGGGAATATTAATGTGAATAACAAATCTATAAAATTATCCCTTCTCTTCCAAGTCTCCATAGAATTAATTAAAACAATATATACTTAA
This sequence comes from Sminthopsis crassicaudata, assembly GCF_048593235.1. Classification (NCBI taxonomy): domain Eukaryota; kingdom Metazoa; phylum Chordata; class Mammalia; order Dasyuromorphia; family Dasyuridae; genus Sminthopsis; species Sminthopsis crassicaudata. Next base: position 99,908,991 of record NC_133622.1, on the reverse strand, counting down.
TGTCAGTCATACATTTCCCATACCTATCAAAATCTGCTTTGCTTTGTCCTTTTATCTTCAGTTCATAAGAACTAATTTGCCCTAAGGACTTTATAGAAAATAATGGTCTAAAGTTTTTTCTGTTACTTGTCCCAATGAAATTTTAACATGAGGGAAATACTAAAATTAAAATTAAGGAATTGCAAAATTGTAGGATTTCAGGATCCATTCTAAATAAAACTGTGGGGAACATTTTTCTAATGTGATAAATTTCCAGGCACTAATCAGGTTACAATTTGTAGCTACATATTCTTTCCAGGAAACTACCATTCTTGACAGCCCCTTTCACATCACACCTTACAATCAATCTTGGTTTTGAGCATCTATTAATCTTAAAAATAGAGAGCTATTTTGATGTTCAATGCTAAACTTTTAATAAAAAAATTAAAATAAATCTATACTGGTTAAACAACAAAGATAACATTCTTAGAAGAAGTATTAAATGTATTTGTTCATTAAGACTATACCCAAGAAATTTTAGGTCAAAGCAAAGTTATGAGTAGGTCTTTTTGAAAAAATGTTGAGTTTTAAAAAGAATTTTTAAAAGAAATACCTAAGGTACAATATATAGCTATTTCTACATCTAGACATCATGAGTTTAATTCCCAATGGCCCTGATGGTATTTCTACCTGCAGAATCACTCAAGAAATCAATAGAAGTCCATAACAAACACTATCATGGGAAGAAAAACTTTGCAGTTATAGCTTTGATTATTTCTCTTTGTTTCTAAAGACAAACACTTTAAAGTCATCCTTCCATTTAGGTTTAACTTCCTTATAAATTTTGGTTTCATTTACAACAAAAATGTCAAAAATGCCAATATTGATATGATTCAGTTCTTCTATTGCTTGCCATTTTGTGTTCATTGGACAAGCATTACACATTTAGAGTACCAACAATTAACTTAATATTTACAGACTGTCTAAAATAGTATGTTATCTAGTTCCATTCTCCCCCCCAACTTTTTTTTTTTAACTACTCTGCCACTATAATTGCAGTAGTGGAAGACTGAAATCTCAGGAGTAAACTATATTTTATATTTGCTTTTGCAATGGGCTGTAATAGCTCAAGAAACAAATCACCTTTGGCCATTCTAATGGAGATTATATTTTGTCTTCTTAGCTAGATTAGTCCTTGATAAGTAAACATAATGTCATCAGCATTACATTTGATGAATTTACCTTTATGATAAATCCTTCCACAACTTGTACTCTGTTGACACAGCTATCAGAAATAAAAAAAAAGTCATCTTCAAACTATGAAAAAAATTTGGAATAGTACTTTCTGCAAAACAAAATGAAGGATTAAACTTGCGAGTTCATTGGTTTATGTAGCTCCTAAATAAAAAAGAAATGTCAAAACAGTCTAGCACTTTCTTTGTAATTTACTGTCTAAAAATATTTAGAGGGGCAGTTAGATGGTGGTGTGGATAGAGCAAGTCAGGAGGACCTGAGTTCAAATCTTGCCTCAGACACTTAACAGTTTCTATCTCTGTGATGCCGGGCAAGTCACTTAACTGAAATTATCTCAGAAAAAAAAAAAAAAAAAAACAATTAGAGCATAAGGACATTAAAAGGCATAGTCAAGACCACCCAGTTTAAATACAGGACTTTCAAACATGCCTACCTCACAAAGCCATTGTTGACTCACTTATAGTACAAGAATAAAAATCTATAGCATTATAAAAAAAATTGAAATTGAAATTCAGTTTTAAAACTTCCAAGCTTGCCTATTTAAACAACTTGAAAAAAAAAAAAGAAATGGATGAAAGAATACTTAGTGATGTGTAATGTGCACTCATGTATGTGTGTGTATATATACAGATATAGATATATAGATGTATGTGCATATATAGATTGATATATATGTATGTATGTATATATATACATATATACATATATATATATATGTATATATATATATTCTGTCACAAACGTGTGTATGTGTATGATCCACAAAGAGGGGAAAAAAAGCACTTAGTAAAAAAAACAAAAACACTTTAACCAACAAACACAAAATCTCTTGTAAAAAGTTATACAATCCAAAGGCAACTGGTTTAGTATTTAAATGTGGATTTAAATTCTTACTAAAGAGAATAGAGGGCAGTGATGAGTAATGTTATGTCATAAAATAATGAGAAACATTGGAATGAAAATAAATGAGAAGAATTTGGTAAGCTTCACAACCAATTCACATCATGTCATTGGAATTTCAAAATATAAAGGTGGACAATAAGGATATGAAAAATGTAAGAGCTTTCTAATAAGCTATTTTTTTCATGATTTGAAATGGAGGTCACTACATTTGAATTCTATAGTTGAAATTTCCCAGAGGAGGCAAAAACAATCCCCCCCACCAAAAAAAAAAAAAAAAAGGTAGAAATGAAACTAAATAGCAGTTGGGTGAAGTTGGATCAACCCAAATTTACACACAAAATAGGTATGAACTGGAGATTGTGATTAGTTATATTTTTTGTAAAGACTGTGATTTTTGTAAAAAGGGTTTTAAGAGATTAATTCTTCAGATGTTTGAGAGCGAGGAGACACCAAATATGGTTGGGCGTGGGATCATGTGTAAATCATTAAAATTATCATTCTTAAAGAAAAGATCATGAAAAGGAAATCATTAACTCTCTATTCCTGCTTTATTTATTTGTTTGTTTTTTGCTGAGGTAATTGGGGTTAAGTGACTTGCTCAGGGTCACACAGCCAGGAAGTGTTAAGTGTCTGAGGGCAAATTTGAACTCAGGTCCTCCTGACTTCAAGGCTGGTGCTCTATCCACTGTACCAACTATCCTTGTTTTTTAATGAATGAATCTTTACAAGAATAATTTATGTACATGTTAAAGGATTACTTAATAGAAATATGAGAAGGGACTAGATAGGCTTTTACAAATAAATATATATGTATATATATTATATTTCATTGCATATTAATTTATATAGTTAACAGTTGACTAAAATATTTAGAGACTACAATATCCTATTATTGTCAGTACAGTATAACAAACAGCATTTGGCATAGGAGAGGAAAATATATAAAGCAGAAACACTTTATTAGAGAAAAAAATTAAGGATATGAGATCATATATGATTTTTGAAAGATTCAACAACTTCAAAACTTTGTTATAAGACTGATCCTCTGATTATTTATATCACGAAAGTCACAGAATAGGGAGATTGTGCTTACCAAGAAGTTTGCCATGATTCTTCTAAAGATGATGTCTCCAAGTCTAAGAAAGATTCTGTAGAAATTGTGAACTCTTTCATAACTCCTGTTTGCAAGTGATATAATTTTCATTTTAAGTTTTCCTTAATATTGCAGAGACCATTGAATGAGATTCACATCATTTAAAAAAATGATCTCAAATTACATCAGAAAAAATCAAATGAATAAGAGAGATCTATCGTCCAGACTATGAAGTTAGACTGAAGATCTCTGGAGCTAGTTTACCAGCATATATTATTGTGATAGATTCAGAAAACAGACAATGAGCTATGTTCAGAATTAAATATAAATAAGATTAGAATTATATTTTATAGACTGTGCAGTGAATTGAAATATCAAATTATTCTCCTTCAAATATAAACCTACCTTTTAATTATAAAAGTTTTATTTTGTATTTTTTTATTCCAAAAGCCAACCTTAAGCAAAACCAATCAATATGACTACATCTGAGAGCATATGCCACTTCTGAACTATTGCATCCCACCTCTCAATTAAGTAGTGGTACATAAAATAAAAAAGAGCAATACATTTCTTGAGGGAAGCGATCATATTTTTGACTTTATGACACCAATACCTAACACAGTTCTTAATATTTATTTGGAATTATTTATTAAACACTGTCAATTTGGTATTTGAAATAAACATTTGTATTTAAGCTGAGTTCAAATGCTTCCTAGTATTGCAAAAATTTCTTCATTTTGCACACCAATGTCCTACTGATAACACTAAATGACTGTAAATTATGGGATGCTGCCATCTATGAAGAATCAAATTGACAAATTAGTCAAAGAACAAAGAAAAGCTTCATGATGAGAATAGGCTACATGTAGCACACAACACAGCACAATCAAAAAAGGTGTGTGTGTGTGTGTGTGTGTGTGTGTGTGAGAGAGAGAGAGAGAGAGAGAGAGAGAGAGAGAGAGAGAGAGAGAGAGAGAGAGAGAGAGAGAGAGAGAGAGAGAGAGAGAGAGAGAGAGAGAGAGAGAGAGAGAGAGAGAGAGAGAGAAGATTCAGTGAACCCAGCATTTACCAAACAGTGAAAAATACATGGACCGCATTGTACCCTCATTTTATTAGAATGCATAAAGGAAGTCCCTTGGTACAATGTATGAACCCCTCTAGAAAGTTCATTTGGAGACACAAGTGATTTAGAGAGGATGAAAAAGCATGAAAAGCAGTCCACTCCATTTTAAAGTTGTCCACATTGACAAGATCACTGAATATACTGAAATACACTGAAAAAGAGAAGTGATGAGGCAAGTTTCTCAATGAAATGTTATGAAATTATAGTACAAGCTTCTCTTTCAAAGCTCCTCAGAAATAAAAATACAGAATTACGTGCCTTCTGAGAATAAGCAAGTAGGGGAATTTAGGGGCTATTTCACTGCTAGAAGAATTATATTGGTTAACTAAATATTCTTCAGTTTTCTACAATTGATGTCAGATTAAAGGTCCAAAGTAGAACAAAAAAATTCTATGACCTATAGGAGCTAATGAAATTTGTGATTTTTAAAAGATCACGAAAAAAGGATTTGAATATCTTCTTCATTATCTCAGGAGACCACTGATGATTACAATATATAATTTAAAAACTTAATAAAATGAAATTCATTAGGAGAAATAAAAAGAAAATCTAGTTTGGTTCAAATAATTAACTTCATAATTACAAGATGGTAAAAGTTAAAGAGCAAACTTTTCTGAAATCTAGGGGTTTTACTGGATTTCTAGCTCAATTAGATTTATCAATGTGATATATAGTTGTTATAAAAGCAAAAACAATCTGAGAATATATTACAAGTACTTGAAGGAACAAGAAAACCACAAAGTCTCACTATCCTCTGCACTGGTCAAATCATATGTACAGATTGTGGTCAATTTTATGTACCAAAGCTCAGGAAAGATGTTGATAAAATGGAATACCCAAAAAAGTGTAAACAAGATGGTAAAGTCTTCATTTTATGTAATGTTATTTGAAGAACAATTGATTTTGATTTGATTAATTTCATTTGATACTGAGTTTGATAAGAACTTTTGGAAAGTTTGGGACAGTGGTTTTCTCATATTTGAAGAGTTGTTTTTTGATGAAGGGATTAGTCTTGTTCTTACTGTCTACATAGTGTAGAACCAGGACAATAGGCAGATATTGCAAAGGGACAAAATTAGGTTGATGTCAAGAGGGGAGAAAGGTCTTCTCAATGAAATGAAACTACTTTTAAAAGATGGATTCCTCATCCTAGGAGGTTGGAATCCCACTTGTAGATATGTGCTAATGGGTATTTCTTTGAGAATAAGTTGAATTACATGTGATTGAGATTACTTCTACTTCTAATATATGATTCTATGGAGATAAAACCCACATTTATTTAAGGATACCAAGAATTATAATGCTACTCTGCTTGGAAATCTAAATGGCTTCCAATGCTATGAGGGGTCAATAATCTTAAATAGAAAATATTTGAGTTGTAGCAATTAAGATACATACTATTCTACCCTAAATTTCATATAAATGTTGAGGTAATGTAAATTAATTAAAATTAATCATTTATTCAAAAATAAAATCTTAGGTTGAAGTCATTTCTTTTCTTAAATAAGATGATTATTAAAAAAAAAAAGTTATGGTTACTGTATCTGTAAGTCAATCCCTTCAAAAACATTTTCAGGAAAACTTTCAATACAAATTTAAATGACTTTAAATATAATACTTTCTAGCAAGGATAGGGGGTTGATTGTAGGAAGGGCATTTTGAGTACTAGGCTTGTAGCCCAAGGCAGAAGCATAGTTAAAGAATTTTTTAAAAGTGTCATCATATTTTAAGATGGCCAAAACATAGTAGTCCTAACTGAAATAAAGATGGAAACAAGTAAGGGAAGAAGCATGAAACAAAATGAAAAGGACTGCATTTGGAGTCAGAAGATGTGGCTAGAAATTCTGGTTCTAGCAGAATAATATTATATATATATAAATATATATATATATACACACACATACATATATATATATATATATATATATATATATATATATATATATATGAAACAACTGATGTATGTGTATGCATGTCTATAGGTATAGACACAGATTGTGCATCAATGTGCATATGTGTTTAGTCTGATGAAATAAAAATAAAGGGAGTTATGTTAAACATCAGAAAAATAAGAATTTTAATGAATAAGAATATTATTCATACATCTGATGTCAATTTTATTAACTTATTAACCCAAAATTACTTAATCTTCCTTAATGAAATTATATCAATAAGTAATTATAAAGGAACTACTGTGTGTAAGTTTTCTTAGAAACTATTTTAAACCATTATAACATCTTGTATTTCTTAGCAGGGTGGGGTCAGCTTTAATCAATGTTTTTATCTATTAATGTTTATAATCAAGGCAGGGAGCCAGGAGTAAACTAAAAGAAAATTATCTTTAATAATAGAACAACCTACAGAATCTAATTAGTGAGTATGCTCATTTTTTTCCCTGTTACTTACTTTATCGTAAGTTTATTCTTTAAATGAGAAAAATGCACTGTAATCCTCTCATAAGGTATGGAACTTCTTCTAACAAGGAGTCTGCAATCTTTCAAAAGACTTATGAAATATCTGAACAACATAGGGCCTGGGTTCTTTATTTATTTCTATTCATCACAAACTCCTCTGGCACTGTGGTAAAAACTAGGCACCCTTTCTCAGAATGTTTTCAAATGTTTTACAAAATACAAAGGATTACAAAGGAAAAAAAATTCTGCTGAAATACAGTTCTCAAATGCACATAACCAAAGAGGAGGTATGTTGTGTATATTGTGTATATGTGTGGGTGGGTGGGTATTTGTAAAACCATATGAGATTGTTCCATTAAAGGCCTCATTTCCAAAATATATGGAGAATTGACTCTAATTTATAAGAAATCAAGCCATTCTCCAATTGATAAATGGTCAAAGGATATGAACACACAATTCTCAAATGAAGAAATTGAAACTATTTCTAGCCATATGAAATGATGCTCCAAGTCATTATTAATCAGAGAAATGCAAATTAAGACAACTCTAAGATACCACTGCACACCTGTCAGATTGGCTAGAATGACAGCAAAAGATAATGCACAATGTTGGAGCGGATGTGGGAAAACAGGGACACTGATACATTGTTGGTGGAGTTATGAATAAATACAGCCATTCTGGCCAGCAATTTGGAACTATGCTCAAAAAGTTATCAAACTGTGAATACCCTTTGGCCCAGCAGTGTTATTACTGGGCTAATATCCCAAAGAGATCTTAAAGAAGAGAAAGGGACCTGTATGTACAAGAATATTGGTCAACCTGCCATCCTGGGGGGGGGAGGAGAAGAAAAACTGGAAAAAAGGTTTGGCAATTGTCAATGCTGTAAAATTACCATGCATGTATCTGGTAAATAAAAACTATGATTAATTTTTAAAAAATATGAGATTTTCTTAACAAAGATACTAAAGTGATTTACATATATATAAATGTACATGTTTATATATGTATAATACATACCTATCCAAATATACATATATACATATATGTGTGTCCCGTTTTAAGATCTCTCCCCAGGTTAATAACCGCTGCCATAGAACATGACATTTTCAAACAGAAAACTAGGATTGGATCCTTTAGGTCTATGAAACATATTTCACCTTTTTGGGTCTCAGTTTCCCACACAGGGAGACCTTCTTCTGACCATGCATCTTATATCTCTTGTTGCTTGCATCTTCTGAAGTCAGCTGATCATCTGTCATCTGCACTAGCACAAGACAATTACCACAATCCTTCTGTTAGCCTGGTCTGATATAGAGGTTCTCTCTGAAAAGAGGAACAAACACCTCTTTAATCTCAATCCCATCCATCTTTCTGCTTCCCTAGAGAGAAGAGGAAGAAAAAACATGGGCAAGGTGATGGACTTCCATATCCTCCTGTGTGAATTCCCTTATAATTTTCTACCTTTGGAATGAAGAAGCATAGTGAAATAGGATCTCTCTCATATAAGCACCTGATTATGTTTTTCATCTCATGTTTAAGTTTTTTTCCAGCTCCATGACCAGCCTTCTCTGAGAAAAGAATTTCCTTCTACTCCTCTAATTCGATGCTTCAGTGATGAAACATTCTCATAGATTTTCATGTCCCATGAATCCCAGTGACTCTAAATTTTTGTAATAGTTTCAAACCTGATATCCTCTAGCCCACCAATTAATTCATCATCTCCATCCCACTCAATAATTATTCACTCCACTTTTAAAACCAAGCATGATCAACTTCTTCCATGGTGTCCTCTGGAATGCCTAGTCCTTAAATAACTAACTTGCCTTCATACTAATTGATTTTTTGTTTTCTTAAACATTCCTTTCATCTTTTAGTTATTGAAAGCTGGCTTTCTTCTGCTGAAATACCTTCCTGACTATCATTTTCAGTTCTGTATATATTTTCATTCATTCCTCTCAGCTCTCTAGTTCAGGTCATTGGTATCCTATAGACATTCTGCTCTACTCCAATACTAATTCCCTTAGTACTCTAATCCCCTCCCACAGATTTAATTCCCAACTCTTTGCTAATGATTCTTAAATCTATTTTTCTTGCCCCACCCTCTCTGTTAATCTATAACCTTTAATTCCTCACTATTACTCTTCTATTCAATCTTTTTTTTCTAAAACCTGCAAATTTCAGCTTTGCAAATTAATCCAAATATGCCCCTCTTCTGTCCTCTGATATTGCCACCACTCTTGTTTCAAGACTTTCCCCCACTATAATCAATCTTCCATTCAGCCACCAAAGTTTTACAAACAAGTTTCCCCAAATATGGTATTCTCTCTTCTCTCCCAACTATTCCAATGGCTAACTCTATTGCCTCAGGAACAAATGCAAAATTCTCTGTTTGGCATTTTGAAGATTTTCATAAGCATCTTCTTCCTATCTTTCTAGTTTTCATATACCTTACTTCCTACCACATATTCCCAGTTAGGGCCCAGGGACCCTAACTTCTTGCTATTCAATGAACAAGAAACTACATCTATCAGTTCTAGGCATCTTCTCAGGCTGTCCTCCACTCTTGAAACTCTCTTTTTACTCTTCTTTACCTAGTTTCTTTTAATTGCCAAATAAAATCCCATCTTCTACAAGAAGGTTTTTTTTTAACTCCTTTTAATTCTATTGCCTCCCCTTTCTTAAAAACTTCCTATTTATACCATATACAGCTGTAGATACATAATTATTTGCTCATTGTCTCCTCCATTAGATATTAGCTCCAAGAGGGCAAGAACTCTTTTTGTGCTTCTTTTCCTATCCCTGTTTATTTAGGTAAGTATAGTAGGTATATAATAAATGTTTAATAACTAAGTTTCCTGAGTAAAATAAGTTAGACTAAACTTAATTTTAATTCAACAAAAATATTTCAAGCATATACTATGTAATAGACACTCTGACAGGTACTATATGTGTACAACAAAATAGTCCTTGATTTCAAGGGCTTTATTTTCTTTTTTAAAAATTTATTGATACCTTTTCTCTGTGCCTTATAGTCATTACAAAAATACCCTACAAATTGAACACTATTTTGTGATGGAAAAAAACAAATTGGGAAGGAAAACATGTTAGATATATATTATATAAGATTTTATAATAATTTATAAATAAGATTTTATTTTAATATTATTAGAAAATAGTAGATATAGTTATACAAACTAGATATACTTTTAACAATGTAAATATATTTGTCCCTAATTTTCATCTATCTCTCTTTCATAAAGGGGATCAAGATCTCATTCTGTCTCTGATGTTTTCCTTGGCCAAGTGCCTTAACTTCTTTCAGCCTTTGCTTCCTCACCTATAAAATGGGGTAATATTGGCATCTATCTCTGATATTTGTTATGAGGATAAAATGATAAAATATTTGTAACATGTTTTGTAAACCTCAAGGCATATTTTAAATACTAATGATCATCATCTACAATATCACTGACAACATTTATATTCTATTAAGGAAAGAAATTAAAGTAATATAATTTGAGAAGAAAAAAAAGCAATACTAATTATGATTATTTGAAAAAAATTTTACCATAGGATGGTTCTAAGATGAATCCTGAAGTAAGCCAAGGGGTACAAGAAAATAAATAGAGGTGAGGAAGAAGTATATTGCAGATATGGTAGTAAGTCTGGCACCCTGAGTTTGGGAATCATAAAAGCATCCCATTGAATTGAAACATAAAATATGCTGAGAGTAATGTGTAATAAAGATGTCCCCGTTTCTAAAGTGGCTTTAATCTCCAAATATATTATCTGATGTTGTGATTTTGCCACAAGTATGTGTTAAAGTTTGAGGGAGTGGGAAGAGTTAACCCAAAAAGGAATGAGCCACTTACTTGATTATTAATAATACGTAAGTATTGTTGTTCTTTAGTTATGTCTAATTCTTCATGAGCCCATTTATGTTTTCCTTGACAAAGATCACAGAGTGGTTTACCATTTCTTTCTCCAGCTCATTTTGCAGATAAGGAAACTAGGACAGAGTTAAGTGAGTTGCTTAGGTCACACAGCTAGTAAGTGTCTGGGGCCAGATTTGAATTTAGGAATATGAGTTTTTCTTAGTCCAAGTCTGTCACTTTGTCCACTTTATCTAGCCTCTCTCTCTCTCTCTCTCTATATATATATATATATATATATTGTTCTAAATCTCTTGTGAAGTTCCTTCCAATTGTGATATTCTTTAAATTTGCCAAATGCAAACTAAAGAAGTGAAAGACGCTGGGGTTTTTGTTGAGAGAATAGTGCTTATGGTGAAGAGATGGCCATGTAATGATGTCATTTCATTCTATATTGAACTTGCACTTATACAAGAATTTGAAAGAGAAAAGCAGCAAAAATGCAGATGAAAATTGTCTATTTTGCAGGTGTCAAAACTGTGTACAAGTACTATTTAGAACCTAGATGTTCATTCATCTGAAAGCTTAAAATATTATCAGAAATTCCTTATCAGAAAAAAGTTAACAGTTATAAGCCATTATTCTGCATACAGTTTATCCATCATGAAATCAAGGTGCCTGATTTCCAAGGATTATATTACACATTAGTATTTAAGAAATCACTATTGGTTTTTGGATTATATTTTAAAATATTAAGAATATCATTATCCCCAAATGGATTGATATTACAAACATTTTATTTGATTGAATTCAACAATCACATTTTATAAAGAACATAGTATATATGTAGGCACGTGGTAGAAACTAGTTTTGCAAAGACCAAACACCAAACATTTCTTCTCTAAATTCACATTCTACTTGGGGAATACAAAATGTACACAGCTATGTAAACACAAGGTTATTTGAAGAAGAAAAATAACTGTTAATTAATGGGGATTTCAGAGATAACAATTCATTTGAAAAGAAGATACAGGTTTAAAAAAAAGTCATTAGAAAGGAATGCATTCCATACATGGAATTGGGGAAGGGAATGTGTACAAAATCATGGAAGCAAAATAATGTCATGCCAAGCTCAGCCATTAGACAGTAGTGAAATTTTCATTAGAATGTAGAATGAAATAAGGGAAGTAGTATTATATAAAACTATGAAGGTAGTTGCTAGCCTGGTTCTTGCATCTTGAATGTCAGGATGAATACTTTCTATTTTATCTAGAAGTAATAGAGCCTAGGAGATAGTAAAGTTTGATGTCTGTATTAGAGGAGAGACAGAGACAAAGACAGAGACAGAGACAGACAGAAAGAGACAAAGACAGAGATACAGAGAAGGGAAGATACAGAGACAGAGACAGAGAGATATACACAATGAAATAGGGATACATAAATAGAGAAATAGAGACAGAAAGACAGAGGCAGAGGCAGAGAGAAACAGAGTTCATTTCAGACCACTGACTTAGCAAGAAAATGTTGTCAAACATAGGAAGCAGATTGGAGAAGTGAAAACTAGAAATCAAGAAAGCAAGCAATACAATCTGTCTTTGACAATAATACAAGTGAAATGATGATCTCCTAAATTTTAATGAGAACTGAGCAAATAGAGAAAAAAAAAGGTACAGGTTCTAGGGATGTTCTAGATAAACATTGATAGGACCTAATGACTTATTGATAACAGTAGGGAGATAGAGGAAGAAAAAGCAAGTTTGAATGTGGCACTATGAACAAAAATGACAGGGAGAGTTGAGGTGTCTGGAGAGAAATAAAAAAGTTTGGATAAGGGGCAGGTTTCCAGGTGAAAAATGGTTGGTTGTCCTTTGTTCTTTAGAGAACCAAAATGATATCACTATGTTAAGAGTCAAGTTGAAATGTGTGGAGTTCTCTGTTATAGATCAGATCCAAATAGTCCCTATGAACATTTGGGGTAGCCTCTTTAAGTTTGGACATCTTACATTTCTTTTGGCATAATTCAATTCTGCTTTGCTCAAAAAGCTCAGCACTTTCATTGAAGAGGGCATGCCATGCAGGGTGTTTCTGTGCCAGTGTCTCCCATGTCATACAATCAATTCTAAAGTACTTAAGAGATACTAGACATATAGATAAGTCCAACAGGCAATTAGTGATAGAAGACTGAAGTTCAGAAGAGAGATGAAAGTTTACTGACTTGGAAACATCAATGCAGATATGCATTAAATCATCAGAAATGGCTAACATCTCTAAAAAAGAGAATTAAAAAAGCATCCAAGACAAGAGTTTTCCAACAAGTGAGGCTAAAGATGTAAGCAATAAATAATGCACCATTAAAAGAGACCAAAAAAGAGGTATGAAAAGAATCCAAAAAAGTAACTGAAATTGTTTTATTTCTTTAAAAAGGACAACAATGAATGGATGTTGTTTTTTTGTTGTAGTTGAGTCATTTCCATAATACTTGCCTTTTTGATGCCATTTAGGATTTTCTTGGAAAAAATGTTGGAGTGATTTACATTTACTTCTACTTTTTACTCTATTCTATAGATTAAAAACTAGTGCAAACAGGGTTAAATTATTTGCCTAGGGTCCCACAGCTAATAATGACTCCCCCTAATTTTAAATCCAGGGCTATATTCACTTCACCACGTAGATGCTCTAAATAAGTGGATGGATAGTGGTAACCTATATGCGATGTGATAAAATTATAACAATTCACAATTTTGCAAAATGTTAATGTGGAGAAAATGATGTCTACAATGCCATTTCTCAAACTACAAGTCAATTGTGATTTATGTACTCAACACATTTATCAATATTATATATACATACACATATACATATATATATACATACATATATATATATATATATAACTAGGTGATGATAATGATACAAAAGAATTGTAAAAGAGTCATTTTTTGAAATTTGTGATCTAATTAAATACAATAAATATTTGTGATACAGGTAACAGAATCAAATCCAACAAGTAGCAACATTAACACAAAACTGCTATACTTACTTTCTTAGTCTCGGGGTCAGTGATATTTAATAAAGAGACTCCTGGGAGATACAAAACAATGTCTAATATCAAATCCACAAAATAAAGATGTTGAGAACGATTTTTGACCATGAACCATTACTAAGAGAACAAAATGAAAGGAATTGAAGCAAAGTAATAATCCCTAAAAAATAGAAGAAATGATGATAGACTTCAGCAAATATATGATTGTCAATTTAGGGATTTAGTGGATCTGTGCTCTCATCTTCTCAAACAACAACGGAGACAAATGGAATGGATTGAATATATTTACACTGTTTTTGAATGATCTATATTAGAGTCTGTATGTGAAAAAAGTCTTAATGCCTTGGGATAAAATTTTTATAAATTAATTTATAAGTGTATGTATGCATGCATGAAAATCTAATGGAACAACCTCAGTCAGTAATCACACTGATGCATCATTCTTCATGTGTTTATCTGCCAAATAACGATGCAATCAAGTATGAAATTTGAAGTACGGAAATAGAGAAAGAATGACAAACTGAAAACCTTTCAACTCTACTAAATAAATAACACATATATTTCATAGAACTTTAAACTTGGAAATAAGAAAGTTGATGTTGCTTAAGACATACTATGGAGAAGAATAGGAGCACACACCTTAAGATTCCTATACTAGGTGGAAAAGGCCAAGTTGATCATATTTCCACAGTAACTCTCTACCAATATGGAAGCCTCAGTTTCAGGGAACTACTAAGTTGTCTAAAAAGGAGAAGGGCAGGAAACCAATCCAGGTAAGAAATGGAGAACGTCAAAGCTATGCCAATCAGAAATGTGATCTGGTCTGTATGTTGCGATTGCACTTCTAGCCTGGTATGAGACACAGAAGCGTAGTTTCAAAAACAAATGCCAAAAATATATCAGGATCTCTCAACCTAGAAAAAAGGGGGAAATACAAAAGATTATCACCTTCATTTTGAATTTATTTTGATAACTAGAGGGAAGATACCAACATAGTAAGTTGATTGGTTTTGATGAGGATTCTCAAAATAAAAGCTGTCCAAAAATCTTAGTGCAGTTTTAACATTTAATAGCTGAAAATAGCATTGACTTTTTGAAACACTCAATATTTATCAATATCTTCAAAAATCTATTTCAACATTATTGTTTTCTTTGTAATTCTAGGAAATTTATATAATTAAAAAAAAAAAAAAACTTTATTTGGTTTCACCAATTTATCAAAGGGGACCTTGAGAGAAACAGGATTAAAAGTCATGAGCTACAAAAATTTTGCATAAAAACAATTGCCAGAATTACATATTATAATATATTGTGAAGAGTCTATGATTGTAACAAATAGTAGAGACATAAAAATTATAAAAATAGAGATACATATGAAAGTTGTGGCACATATATGAAGTCTCCAAAATTTTAATGAAACTTTTCACTTTAAAACTTCATTGAGCCTTTGGGAACATTTTGTATATTCATCTTCTGTTATGTGAAGTTATTGGTTTAAGATTTTTAGAACATTAAAATTTTAGAAATAGAAAAGAGATCTGATCTATGTTTTACATAAAAAAGGAAAGGAAAGTCCAAATATTTATGCAAGTTCAGCAAGTAAGGGAGTAGTAAAAGCAAAACTAAAACCCAGGTATTAAGTCATAAATATGTCTAATATACCAAAGTACTGAAGTAATATATTTTGTCATTATACTGATAAACTTAAGAAATAATGTATAATTAAAACTAAAATTAGGAGATTCGGCAAAACATTTCAAGAAGAATATGGTCCTATGTTAGCTTTTAAAATAAACATCATATGTGCTTTTGGTTCAAGTCGTAAACTTTGGCCAACACTGACTATTGTTCAGATTTGCATAAAAATGCCATGTTGTGCTTTCTACCACTATAACCCTTCAAGTACACACCCTGCTAATATAGCAAGAAGCTCTAGCATAGGATCTAATGCAATCAATAATATAATTTGTGAATGCTAAAGAAAAGTTTTCTTAAATTATACATGTAATAGTTAACTGTCTTGTTATCTTGGGGGAATGCTTTAAAATTAAATACTACTTGGTAATGTTTTTTTAGATTTTATTTTATTAGGATTAATTTGCTTCACTATACTGTAATTTAATGTGCATGTATAAACCGTTTGTAATTGTTTTCATTTTTCTGGTCAAACTAAATGCTTTCAATTATTTTAAGAGTCTAAATTTTTAAATAGTACCATATGCTTCACTGACTTATTGCCAATTAGAATATTGTTCATTGAAATTGTTAGGTTTCTGCACACATTTTAAATAGATAATTAATATAATGGGTAAATAATTAATCCATAAATATCAACAAATTAATCATCTTTTAACTGGCTGTCTGATCCTCAGCTATTGATATAAAAAGAAGAAATCTTTGCCTAATTAGAAACTCTCAAAATTATATATAATAATCTTTAAATCAAGTGCCTTTATGGAATGTACAAACAAACACCTTTAAAATATCCAACTATTTATTAAGCTTAGATAAATTTCAAAAGAACTGAATGGTTACTGTGTCAATTTGTCTATCTCATAAATATGTTTGTATGTATTTGCATATAAAAACTAAATCCATCTTTTAATGTAAAAATACACATCGGAATGTCACTACAAAGTTAAAATGAAGACATTAGGTGTACTATGCTATAGAAGTACTAACTGCAGCATATGTGTACATATGACTGCATAGATGTGTCTGTGTATACATACACGTGTGTATATATCTTTATAGAATCATATGAATAGAAATTATTATCCAAAATAGTAAACCCATGCTAACTTCCTTAATTTTGATCATGAAGTAAATATAATATAAACAAATAATCAAAATGTCACCTTAATAAAAAGATTTTTAATTAAACCAAGAGAAAAGAAGAAATGCATGCAATTCTGATGTACTTAATGATTTGTATTAAATGTATTCTAAGATTCTAGAAAAAATTAAATGATCTATTTTGATAATTCAATCAAACTTCACTTAATTAGCATATGAAATAACTGATAGTCTCTATTTTTTTCCTTTTAAATGTGATTCTTCTGAGTTTACCCTTATCAAAATATAATCAATTACGCATGAATTTCAAAAGGAAGAATTCTATTTTCTACTTTGGGGGTGCCTAAGGTTAACATATGAACTTTGCCACAATTATTTTCCAGTAATATTTTTGCTAAATCTCTAAATTAACATCAAACAGGATATTATCCTGTTATGTTATTATTTTACTGGTAAGCATATATTAATTACAATTTAACTATTTAAAGTTCTTGAGAAACCATGCTCAAGAATCCTAAGTTTCCGAGAAACTCAAATACATATTGTTTTCAGTGGGTGTAAGAACACCTACAGCTTATATCTAGAAATGTGATCTTTTAATTAATGGAGGTGACATTCATCAACAACTTGTTCACATTTCTTAATGGATAAGTGTTGAGAGCTAATCCATGTTCCACTTACAATATAACAGCTATAATTAAAATACTTTCCACATTTTAAAAGGATACAATAAATGCTAATGAATCTTTACTAATTCATTATGACTTTGTGATTCCATTGATTTGACTACAAGGTAGAAAATATTATAGTAAATTTTAAGCAATTCATTAATGAGTTAATAATAATAAATACTATCATCTTACTAAATGTATGAAAAACAAAATTACATCAAAATCTACCCAATTTTCTAATTAATTGCAAAAACCCACAAAAAGAAAGTTTCATGAATAGAATTTTGAGTTAGATAAAAAATGAGATAAGGAAATTTGAAGTCTCTGTGCCACTGTTATTCATATCAACATAAATACTTCTTTTAAGAGCTATAAAATGATGTTTTTTTTCTTATCTATTAAATATGGCAAACAGTTTAAATATATCCTGGTTCATTTTACATAAAAATAAGAATATTAAGAAATAGATAGGTAAAGAGCTACAAATAAACAATCTAAAATATACATATATACAATCATTATATTAATATGAAATGTCAATAGAGGAACTCAACAAGGGAATAAAGGGTGCATATTATACTTGTAACTAATGTCTGATTGAATCTACAATATTTATTACTAGAAAAACTTTAAATAAACTGCACCTACCCCATTAGACAGATTCTGATTTCTGCTACAATTTTAGACAAACTAAAATGGGGTTATATAATATAATTAAGCATGCACTATCAGTCTTCTAATTTATCAATACTCAAAGAACTGAATTAAAGTTAGAAATGAATTTTGCTGTTTGGGAGTTTCTTTGTTTATTTTTATTTTAATGAAGCTGAGCAAAGACATTTTCAAATCTACTGAATTACTAAATTAATTTGGTAAAATTATGCATAAATGAGTTGGTGAAAACATAGTTTTCATAGCAAATTTCTTTTTAAAATTGAATGGTTCAGTAAAAGCTAATATAAATGACCAGCACAATTTTGTGATAAGTGTCAAGTGAACCAGGGGAAAAGTTGAAACATATTTCACCTTCCTGGAATAATTACTATATGATGGTTCTCAGACTGTTAAATGTTGACGTTAGGACATAGAATATGGGTTGAAAACTTCACTATCTTAGTATGAATTTGTATCATATTTATTCAAAGTATGCTATGCATACAATGTCTGCCTAGAATGGGATGTACTTTCAAGTAAAATTTAATTCCTTACACAAATATTTATTTTTCTCTCACTAATTAAGAAAGTTAAACAATCTTCATAAACCCTAGGCACATCACATTATATGCCATATCAAAACTAATAATAGGAAGATAGAAATGTGAATATCTTATTTTAAATGATTTTAACTTTTTAAAAATAACAATCTAAACATACTAACGTATAAAAGTGAGAGAAAAAAAGCTGACCCTAGATTTTCTTCTCCTGACCATTTTATACATTTAGAGATTTAAAAATTCATATCTTAATCCAACAATTATGATAATTGATAAAAGAACAGAACTCATGTATCTCGTACAATATAATAAAACCCGGAGGAAGACTGAATGTCAAAATAACATTGAAAGGGGATTTTTAAAAGGAACACTAATAAAACTGAAATTTTGTGGTCCCTAAACTTCAATTGTTAATATAAACTCCATTAAATAGAGCTTGTTAGAGAAACCATTTCTAATCAGGTCATTTTCTCTCTAAGAGTAAAGGCTGATAGTTTCCTAGAAAGAGAATAATATTTCCACAAGCAGATCATCAATACATATTTTTCTAGTAACCACTATTACCAATAGTCCCTTCTGGAAATATGTCCTCCGAATTCCTTTCTTAGATTCTTACCTTAGATTCTTTGAATATGACATTTCATTTAAAATAAGCATTAGGGAAGACACTCAACTTAGAAAAGAACAGATATGAAATCAAAAGAATAAGAAAGAGAGAGAGAGAGAGAGAGAGAGAGAGAGAGAGAGAGAGAGAGAGACAGAGAGAAGCAGACAGAGACAGAGAGAGACAGAGACAAAGAGAAATCCATGATGTATTAAAAAGTCTATCTAACTTAGTTGTTTTACATAATCTTTCCATTTCCATTTCATTGAACAGGTTTTTTAAAACAAATATGCTTTTGAAATAGCACAAGAGCATGAGCAAAGTTTTATAGTTTATTATCATGTTCTCTTTCTGTTCTCATACAAAACTTTTAAATGACTTTTTAATAATTGTATTTAATTTTAGAGTTATAAGTTGATTTTTTAAATTATAATTTATATCTAAAATTTTCTGAATTTGACTATGTGTAATAAGAATATAGAAATCAAGAAATACATTTAGACTTTTTATTTTTGAATCATTTTGGGATTACATGAAACTTTTTTGCATTATTCACAGCAATTAAACTTTTAAGAGTGGTGGATTAAGTGGTGGGGCTAGAGAAGTCATTAAGTGATCTAATTCACCTCCTCTTTTATGAAACCCAAGCTAAGATAGGTTCAATGATTTTTTGAGATGGTAAATCTCAAAGGAAGGCAATTCTAAAACTTTTTCTTAGAATAAGTCAAAGCAATTGAATTAACTTTTAAATAATAGCTATATTAATATGATTATATTATAAATACATGGGTACTTTATTTCTCCAGTTTAAAAGAAAATAACTGGCAATTTAAAGTATATTTAGTTATTAAGCATCTGAAGTCTAGTATCAAAATCAAAGAAATATTTATATTTAATTGCTCTTAGTAGGATACTGTTCTAAGTCTAGGTACTATGAAATGCTTAGTAAATTTTGGAAATCAATATGTATTAAATATATTGGTAATGAATAATGAAGGTTTTATATTGACTCCCCCCTCCATGTATAAAGATAATTCCCACACCATTGTCATGTCTATTGCAAAATAGAGTAGAAAGAGCTAAGTACTAGTAGTTTCATGTCTATTTTCATACTCTCCCAGTGAGCAGCTATACCACATTAAGCCCTTAAACCTCAGTACCTTCATCTCTAGAATGGGTACAATACAATTTGCCTCTGCCAACTTGAAGAGCATTCTGTAGAGATAAATGAGAGAAAGTATATGAATCGTTTCAAATAGGTAAATGAACTGCACTGCATATATTCAAGGTATTGTTACCTTAATTCTCATGTAAGCAAAGAAATAGGGAAAGAAAGAATGTTTACAATATCTTTTTGTCTATGTATCTGAATTTGCGACTGTCATATTTTGGGCTGCCACACAAATTACATAATTATTGTCATTTTAGGAAGAAGGATCTCCAATAAAACAGAATTACTGAAAAGCTTGTATCCATTTCTTTTGTTTCTATTCCAACCATTACAGCAAATTATTTTAAATACCCCAAGTATGTTGTTTCAATGAAAGAAGTACAAAATTATTGTCCCTAAGTTACCAAACAATATGCAATTAGATAATTAATTCTTTCTTATCTTAATAATATATATTCTTATAAAACCACAATCAAAATGAAGTTACTTTCATCTAAGCAACTGAAATTATTTTCAGCTATACTGTGATACACTTTCAAAAGTCTAATTATAGAACGGATGCCGGTGGTCTGAATGAAAGTGGAGTAAAATAGGTAGAGTGAAGAAAACTTGACAGAATACAGATTGTAAGAGTGTATATAATTTATATACAAATGTCATGTATATGACACACACATATATATGAATATATGTCAAACTATATTGCAGTTGTAAACTAAATTTGCAATTTCCTATGTAAGAATCAAAGTTGTCTTTACGACAAGTGATTACATATGGACATATGTATTTATTTTTATAATTTCCTCTCACTGTGATTATACAAGGATAAATTATTTTTATGCCTTGTTCTAATACATTTTTCCAGTGCTCCATCTACTGGATGTCCCTACATTTCTAACTGATAACCCCTAAAAAGTAACACGAACTAATTCAGCAGGTGGCTTCAACAATCTCAAGCCTTAACCACGCTGCTGTGAAAGTTGATTTCTTTTAAGAGATGCTAGTTTACCATACACAAATAAACAATATACAAAATATTCACAAAAATGTCCGATTTAATGGTTTCAGTTAGTATGTTCCAGACAAGGCAAACTGTAAAGGTAGGGGACACATATGAGGTTTAGGAACTATCCCTAAATGATGCGGATTTCGAGAACAATAGTATTGGGGGGGTGATTTTATTTTATTTGTTTAAAGGCTATGTTGCTGCTCTTGCCTTAAAAAAAAAAAATAAACAAAACAAAACAGAATTCTAAGGACAAAAGTTTCAAAGCACCGTTTAGTCTGCCTGAAAGCAAAGCACACACATCTCTTAAACCGACATGAGGTTTTCCCCATCCATGAATTACCAAAAGATCAAGTAGCCCTCAATCCTCGGGTCCTCAGAGCAGGCTGCAAAGAAGTCACGTTCAGGCAACAAAGCTGATGCACTTTCCTCCCTTCTCCATCTGCTGTCACAGACGGGACAATGTGCTGCTGCTGGCCACCGGTCACTGCTCGGATGCTGAGCCCGCTGCTGTCCCCTGCACCTCCGAAATGGGGCTGCTGTAAAGAAAGGGTTACTCCTCTCTGGGAGTCCAGTGGCGGCAATCAAACTTCAACCTGCTTTAAGCTAGCCTTCGACTTCCTAGAAACTTACATGCCTCCGGGTGTGGGAGTACCAGGAAACACCGTTATCTCCGTACACTGAAGGAAAGAGGCGGCTAGGGGAGGCTGTACTAATGAAGGGCACCCCAAACAGAACAGACTGCTGAGTTAGAAAGAGGTGCCTCCTCGGCAGGGATGGGATGTACCGCGTCTCCGGCCCATCCAGCCCACCTCCCTCACCTTCTCCCATCCACAAATGATGACCCAGGTTACCCAGGGAAGGTGGCTGCCCCTGGCGGAGGAGGGAGATGGACTGAGGCAAAGTTTGACAAACGACCACCACTCCTGGAAGTAAAAGAAGCCCGGTAACCCAAAATACACATTGCGTAGTAAGAGTCATGCAAAAATAGACATAATTTTAAAAAGTGCGACGTACCTTTCTGCCGTGTCCAGGCACCGCCCGGGAGGAAGTGCCTGAAAGGTGATCGTCAGGTGCAGGTGCAAGTGGTGGGGTTGGCAAGGGATCCCCCTCGCAAGCCAGTCTTCCTCGCGCTCCAAGGTGTGCTGGGAGGAGGAGGCAGCGGTCTACGCCGCCTCAGCCGCTGCCGGCCCGAGGGGCGGGCAGCAGCATCAGCCGCCGCCGCCGCAGCAACAGCAGCAGCAGCAGCAGCAGCAGCAGCAGCAACACCACGGGAGACGCCGGGCAAAGCACACAGTCACTTGGATAAGTGAAGTTCGGGCGGCCTCAGCCGCAGCCCCGGCAACCGGAGAGAGCAACACGTCTGATGTGAACTTTACAGTTTCAGTCGGGGGGAATATACACACGCACGCACACACATGCATACATACACACACGCACACCCACCCACACACACGCGCCTCGCGCCAAAGGAGCACCTCTCCCAGCCGAGCGAACAGGAGCCGGTGTCTCTCTCTGTCCTTCGCTTTCTCTCTCCCTCGCTCTTATTGGCGGGGAGGTTATTGTTTTATTTATTTATTTCCTCCCCCTCTCCCCAGTTCTCCCCTCCCCTCTCCTCTCTACGCTCCCTGCTCCTCCTCCTCCTCCTCCTCCTCCTCCTCCTCCTCCTCCTCCTCCTCCTCCTCCTCCTCCTTCTCCTTCTTCTCCTCCTCCTCCTTCTCCCCAAGCCTAGGAGTCAGTCCCCGGCACTTGGATCTGCAGCTCCACGAAGCTGCTTCTTAGCTGACCACAGATCCAATTTGCCTGGGCTGCTGGTATATTTGTGCGCGCGGCTGGGGAGAGGGTGGCTGTGTTAGGGGTAAGGCGGGGCCGGGGGTGATGGTGGCGAGGAAAGGGGAGAGGGGAAAGGACTAAGAGAAAAAGAAAAGGACTAGGGTGGGGGCCAAGAAGCTGGGGGAATTTTTTTTTTTTTTTTTTGCCCCTGCTACTGAGGGCGTATAGGATGATGCTCAAGGAAGAATCCCTGAGTTCTGAGGATGGAGGAAAGGAAAAAACACACCCCTGCTTAGTGTTTGAAGAATTGGAGGGTGCTGCGTACAGCCTGGCGGCTGGAGGCAAGATGTGAGCCGAATGTTGACGCTGACTGCGACCTCTCAGACGCTGCTGGAGGAGCTGCTCTGAGCGGAGCGTTCTGTGCCTACCACTGCGCCAGCCACGCTAGCATTATGTTCTTCTCCTCCTCCTCTTCTTCCTCCTCCTCCTCTTCTTCCTCCTCCTCCTCTTTTCCTTTTCCTCCTCGTCCTCCTCCTCTTCCTCTTCCTCCTCCCTCTCTCGCTCCCTCCTCCTCCTCCTCCTTCTCTTTCCTTTCTCTGCTCCTCTTCCTCCTTTTTCTTCCTCTTCCTCTTCTTCTCTTTGACCAAAAAGATTTCAGCTTCTGCCGCCCCCTCCTTCCCTTCTCCTTGGTTCTCTAATGCTTTCATTAACCCCTCAGCAACACTGATGAGCATCGTCATTTAGTCACGAAGACGTGAGTTTGCATTTGTTAATGGTGGTTTAAGTGCTGTTCCAAACGTCTTCCTTCACGTCCCCCTTCCGACTCGACTCCAACCCTTTCGCTCTTCCCAAACTCTTCATAAAGATGGAGCTTATCCCCTTGGGCTTTTGTTTGCATGCCCGCTGTTTAGTGAGAGGGTAGAAGAAATGGAAGCTGCTGGCTATCCATAGAACACAGCAACTAGAGCTTCTGATACCTAAACGATGCGCCACAGACATTGGCGCTGGTACTGGCAGCAGCTTCGGCTCGCTTGGATTGCCTGTGCTGTTTGCCTCAAACACTGAAACAGAGCAGGTTACTGATTCTCGTGGTCCCAGCGTCCTTCCCTGGTTAGCAAAGTAACAATCCCTGATGTCTCTCCATCCAGTTTGGATTCATTGATGTCCTTAGAGCAGCAGCCTGGCCTTGAGATTCAAGCAGTGTTTCAAGCGATGCCCAGGGTGGCCTTGAGATAAACAAGCCCTGACTTGGGAAATTCTTCCTTCCATTCTCATGATGCTGAGCCTGCTTCCTGACCATTTTTCTCATGCACCATCAGTCGAGGCTCCGTTAGCCCTAAGTAAACATCTTCTTAGAGCTTATAAGAAGATCATCAAGGGGGAATAAAGGGTCACAAAGAATGTAAGATTTATTGAGGAGGGGCAGTGTGAATCAGATTACTTGATAACCAAACCTATCACAGATAAAGGTCATTCTTAGCTTGACTGCCAGTTCCCAGATAAGCAACATGTTCCCTACATTTAGTGGACAATGTTGTTGAATCAATTGGCATCCTTTCTTTGATTATGCTTTAAATTTCCCTAAGATTTTTATGAGATTGAATTAGTAACCTGGGAAAGAAAGCTAGTATTCTGTTTTCCAAGAGTAAAACATAGGAGATCCTAACTGGAGTAGAAGAATGAGGACAGCTTAAACCCAATGACTAGAGCTGAAAAAGGCTAGCTGAAGCAATTAAGGCAGGAACACAACCAAAACAATAGTGAAGAGAGCACTGAGAGAAAACAAATGGAAAAATCCCAAACATGATTAACCTGGGCATTGGAGTTTCCTGTGATATTACTTCTATGGAATGATTTCTAAATCACCCAGATTTATTTGCTGGGTGATAAAACTCCACAATTTGCTTGCTGTTTTATCATAGGTGCCATTTCTTCACCTTAGCTTTCAAGTTTTCCATCTATAAGTTAAGGAAAGAAACTTTCAAGAACTTCAACATTCTCTGAGTCTGACTCACTTTTGATAGTATCTAGAAAATCAAATCTATGTCCAATGAGGAGATTGAGCTATCTGATCTCCCTTCAAACTATAACATACTGTAATTTTGCTCAAACTGTACTCAGTTATTTTCCATCTTTCTGTACAAGCTTTGTCATTTTTAGTTTCAATACTTGGAATCTTATGCAAAATATAATGTATTCTTGATTCCCATCCTCTTTTCTTTCCCTATTGACTTGAAGAAACAGATCAGTTAGAATAGAATGGGAAGATTATCTTTGTTACTCCTTTTATGTCCTTTTTTGTCACTTCACTGTAGTGTAAAGGAGACTCTGGATTCCAGCATCAATGTTATAATCAATGAGAAAGAGTGGAAAGAAGCAAGGGAATCCAGGAAAGAAGAAGGAATCTAAATATGAGAATAGAGGTGGAAAGGGAAAGTACTTTATCCTTAACAATGACATCAGATTCAATAGTATTCCCACTAAAAACTTCCAATGAGGAATTTACCAATATCACAGAAAAAAATTTATAAATATTAGCCAGCTTTACTATTTCATACGCTTAGCATCAATAGGTGATAGGGGATGGCAGGGAATGTAAAAACTACAAAAAGCATGGGAAACCACAAAAAACTAGGAAGCATCTTAGAAAAGTAGTGAAAAGGTGCTGATGACCAATTGAATACTTCCTGATTTTTTGTCAAGTATAGACCTGCTTGCAGCATTTTTGTAAGAATCAATGAGATATTTATTTGAAAAGTGCTCTTCAGCAATATATAATTTGTTATCTCATCCAAGGATGAATTTATTCATTTTTAGAAGTTTTATTATATTAAATTAAAATTTATAAAACACTGCAAAGATAAAATCACAGCATTTATGACATTCTTGTACAAATCAATCTTCATTCTAGGTCATGTTTTCTGAGATTTAATCTTTGTGTATACTGCTTATCTTTTACTCATTGATAATCAATGAATAAAAAATTACACGTATTTATAGAGCACTTTTCTGTTTTCCCCAGCAGTAGGCTAGTAGAATCTGAAACAAGGAAGGGGGAAAAGAGGGCTAAGACCTGAACCATGTCCTTGAGTTATTTTTAATTTAATTGGAAGAAACAACCACAACAATAGAAAATACTAAAAAACAGCATATAATCAGAACCTTATTTTTTGTGGGGAAAAGTATAAAATTTTCAAAGTACAGATAAATCAATATGAATCATTGTGATAATGAAGCTTCATGAAGGAGAGTTTGACCTTTGAGATTGGGTAGAGTCAAACAATCACACAATTAATTATTCTATACCTACTTAGGTGCTACTTCCAAGGAACTTTCATTTTAGCCAGTATTGAAAAGATATACATATACACACACATAGATAGATAGAGATGATAGTAATGATAAATATATATATATATATATATATAGATATATCTATATATATATATACATATATATATATATATAAATGCATGTGTGTGCAGCTATATATACATCTATTATCATTTATCATATTTCCTAATTAATATATTATGTTTCTATCACCTATATCTTTTATCTTGTCATTGTTCTTTATCTACATCTATACGCAAAATAGATATGCTAGATACAGGCAATTTGGGTAGGAATAAAAGAGGTTTTAAGGTGACCTTTGACCTGAATATTGAAATAAATTAGAATTTCAGTGGGTACAGAGCAGTGATGAAATTTCATGTTGGGCATACAGCATGAGCAAAAGCTCAATAGTACTGACTTTGTCAGATAAGAGGGACTGGGAATAATTTCGTCTAACTAGAACTGGGAGTTCTTGTTTTTAGACACAGCCTGAGCCTTGTTTACCTTATCCTTAATTTAGAATGAGATGGTGAGTGAATGTCACAGTTAAATTCAATTGACATTAAACATTCCAGGCCTGAAATATCTTTGACTCTGAATTCAATATTCTTGTAGAAACCTGTGTACAGATGCTCCCAACTTTAACAAATCTCTCATGCATTGTTCCAAATTTTGAAATAGAAATATGAAGTATCTATGCCCTAATTAGTCCTACTGGAAAAAGGTGTTCATTTGTTTAAAAAAAAGGATTCCCTGATGTGTTATTTTAGTTTTTTGGAGGGTGGGGGTGAAGCAGACTATGATTTCACTAATGTCAACAATTCTTTCATTCCTTGGAAACTGATACCTGCTCATCTTTAAAAGAAAAAAAAATGGAGAAGTTAGATGACTTACTCAAAATCATACAACCATTAAGTGTCAGAGAAGGAATTTGAACCTACTTCTTCCTGACTCTGAAGTCAGCTATTTTTGTTCCATGTCTTAATGTTTCTCACTGTTCTTTGAAAGAAAGAATACACTTCAATTCAACACATTTAATAAAGAGTTACTGGATTTCATTGCTCCCTGCTCTAATGGAGCTTACAGTCTCATAAATGATATGATATACATACCCCAAACTATAATATTAAATAATATACAATAATTGTATAACAGAAGGAAAATAACTTTTTAATGAAGTCTGAGAAGAGAGCAAAGAAATTATTAACTACTGAAGGAGATGTAGCACACATCCTCTACTGACACTGGCAGGTTGGATTCCCAGATGTTAGCAGCTACATCATCCTTCAGAGGTCTAGGGCTTTTTCAGAGGTATTAGGGATACTTTTTCTAGGATTATAAATCATAAGTCCCACCATTGTGCACTGAGAGTCAATTGATATCAATTAGTCCTACCTAATTAGCTTTTAGAAATAAATGTTTCCTAAGATATTATTGTAAGGACAATTAGTACAACACATTTCTCTTCTTCTTCCCCCTCCTTCAGCATACAAAATCTGCAACACATTTTTTAACATCGTATATATTACATCATTCTGGGGTCCAGTTAAAATTGAATTCAAATTTAGGGAATATATATTGCAAATGTGTACCACTGATTTCCTGAGCATTGCAAGTTCTATTTTCTTTTTTGTGGGACCATCATAATAATTGTATTGTATAGTTTTCTGCTGAAATCATTGTAGTCTTCAATCTGTCTTCCTTAGTGTGTTTTTTGTCTTCAATTCCCAATATACTCAATGATATCCTGTTGCTTTGAGGACATTGGTATAATGCTGATAAAAAGTCACCAATTTATTGTACCTCTTAAGTTTATAAGCTCCTTTTCTTTTCAGGTAACATGGTTGGAAAGAGACAAAGCTCTACACCTTACCTTCCAAGAGATTCCAGGAGTTTGGCTAGAATTGCACTCTCATGAATATTAGAATCTGAATTGTATTTTGATTTTATGCATAATCTATTAGGGCCAATGGAGTTTCTCCAACCAATGCCAATGAGCTTTCTCGTTGGAATGCCTTCTATTGGTTTGTTCATTAGCACTATTTAAGACTTTGTTAATACCTCCAATTGATTTGATTCAGTTGATATATTTTTACCCCCCTAAAGACACCTGTGTCATATTTTTGTTGAGCATATAGTGAATAGCTGATTAATTTAATTTACTCCTACTCATACACAGGGGAAAAAAAGAAAGGGAATGGCATTTTATTTGAGTTGGGCTTTAAATAATGGCAAATAATTCTACATGCAGAGAGTAAGTTCCATGCATTTGGAGCAGTAGGAGAAAATTCATGGAGGTGAGCAGGTAGGATCATGGCAAATAGTTCCAAAGTGGGCATATTGGTGGAATAGTGTACTTAATCATGCTGGAAATATGATATGGCAACAGATTATCAAGGGCCTTCATCAGTGTTACATTTATTCCTTAAATATAATTTATGCTCACTCTTCCCCCCCACTGCCTAGAAACCAGAAATATTACATTTTAATCCTTTCCTATGGTTCTTAGTATCCTTAAGGTTATCTGTAAATGACTCTTGTTCTCATCAATGATGTTGCCCCAGGTGTAGAGGTAGGTCTCCTTTTTCCCATCTTCATTTAGAGGCTCCCCACCACCTCCCCCAGATGGCAAGTAGACCAATACATGTTAAATATGTTAAAGTATATGGTTAAAATATATATGTATATGTATTCATACACTTATTTTGCTGCACAAAAAGAATCAGACTTTGAAATATGGTAAAATTAACCTGAGAAGGAAATAAAAAATGCAAGCAGATAAAAACAGAGGGATTGGAAATGCTATGAAATGGTTCACACTCATTTCCTAGAGTTCTTTCTCTGGGTGTAACTAGTTCTATTCATTATTGAACAAATGGAACTGATTTGGTTCATCTCATTGTTTAAGCTACGTTCATCAGAATTGATCATCATATAGTATTGTTATTGAAGTATATAATGATCTCCTGGTCTTGCTCATTTCATTCAGCATCAGTTCATGTTAAGTCTTTCCATCCATCCTTCCTTCTTAAGATCCACACTAATCTCTGGGGAGTAAAAGGGAATTAGGTTAATAGCTTAGCGCTCTTCCTATAAAGCAAGCATCCCAGATCAACTACCATCCCTACATCTGGGGCTTCAGTCCAAGTATCTTCGTTTTTTCAGGTTTCTTTGCCATTCTGGCTCACTGGCTGTTCCATTTTGCCTAGAATCCTGGGTCCAAGGTCACCAAAGCTGGGACTACCATTGGGATCACAACCAGAACCTAAAACTAAGAAGGACAAATAAAATAGAACATATCCATCCCCAGAACTATTTCTCTAATCTTGGGTAAAAGAAAGTAAGACCAGGAAAGGAATGTGAATGCCATCTTAGCTGTAATCTTCACCCTTTATGAAGAAACATGAAGAAAAGCACAGAAGAAAGAAAATGAAGCCAAAGAGAGGCATAAAAAGAATTATCCTCTCATTCTCACAAGTTTTAAAGATTCACCCTGCTCAAAATTAAATTATACAATAATTTAAAATTTATTTAGCAGGAACTAGGCAGCCAAAAAAGTTTTGAACAAAGGCCTGGTTTATCCAGATCTGCATATAAGGGAGATAAATCTGGCATTGGTGTAAAGAACAGATTGAAGCAGGTAAGGGAAAAGGTCCATTAGAACACTACTATACTAGTCTAAGTTTATATTAATAAATACCTAAACTTAGTTGGTGACAGAAGTCAACCAATCAAAACATATATTAAATGCTTACTTTGTGCCAGGTACTGAGATAAGTGCTGGAGATACAAATAGAGGCAAAATATAATAAGCTCTCAAGGAGCTTATAACAAATAACAGAGAAAGACTTAAATACATTTTGTACAGAGTCAATGTGACTTGATAACTAACTGGATATTTAAAATGATGGATCAGAAAGGCTCTATAAGAACATTTGCAATAGGATTTTGTTTACAAAAATTCCATTTGTAAGAAATTTCTTTCAGTTCACTCATTTTTTCAGTCATAAATGGCTTTTTGGTACCCCATTTGGGATTTTCCCAAAAAAGAATAGTGAAATAGTTTGCCTTTTCCTTCTCAAGCTCATTTTTACAGATGAGGAAATTGAGGCTGAGAAAAGTGATTTTCCTAGGGTGGCACAGCAAGTCAGTATATGATGCCAGATTTGAACTCATAAAGATGAATCTTCTGACTCCAGGTTTGGCAATCTATATGCTGTACCCCCAAAGTTCTTTAGCATGCAAATAATATATAGCATGAATTACAAATGAATTTCTTGGAGATAGAATCAATTCCAAAAGACTGTGGATGATTGAATATCCTATTTCTCAAATAGCTAGGTGTTATATGCTATAGGTGTAGGCAAGTATTTTTAAAATTCTTAAATTGAACCTGTTTGCATTATTTTCCTTTTCCAAATCAATCTTGCCCAGATTTTCTTTGTAAGATTTAGATTTAGCTATCAGAACATGGATAAAAGGATCAATTTTTTAAAATGATATTTTTGAATGTGATAAATGATCTAAGTTACAAGTTGCTTAGGATTTAGTACATACATTTCAGTTTTTGATTGTAATTACATGCCCTTCATCAAAAAAAATCACAAAATAAAAATAATGGAGGAAGCAGCAAAATAGGTAAGAAACATGAATTATTATACTATAGCACAAGGAGCAAATAAACCATTCATGCATTGTATCAATTTTGTGTGCGATTCTTTCTGAAACATAAGCAGTGATACCCTTGTGTCCTTATTACCAAAACACTTTTGACATTACCACAAGTAGATAAAACGCATTGGAAAGATGCTTCAGGTAAGGTACTCCATTGTGTAATAGTTGTAACTTGCTGAATGCAACCTCACACTTTTTCTTTGTTCAGGTTTTCTGTATTTTTCAAAAAAGGAATAGAAAACAAAATTCAATTCTGCACTTCTTGTTTTTTTTTTTTCTTCTGTGTAAATGTGATTGTTCTTGTTAGATAGAAAATTGACTTATTCCTTAATCGAAACCAGAACTGAAAACAGGAGCCCCTGTGGGAGTAGTTTGGAGAGCTCAGATAGCAAAATTAGTAAAACCCTATTCTGTGAATTGTGGTATGACTTGAATTTTTAAAAGATTTTATTCTTCTTATTATCTAATGAAATATAAGATGGAAAAGCAATGTCTTCCAAAATGCATAGAAAATTTGTTATTAAAATAAATTTAACATGGGACAAAGTCTAAATTATTCCCTGTTATCTTACTAAGTAACAAAATATGTGGTCAAAATATTGTTTTTATCTTAACTGCCAATAAATATATGAAAGTTTAACTTCTTAAACAGAAAACACACATCTTTGATAGTTCTTAAACTCCATAAATTTACAATTGTCAAATGAAAACAATAAGCTAAATGAATATATGTTTTCTTATTTACAGTGTCTTACTTTAGAATAAATACAGAGACCTTCTTAAAGAGTTGAATCAATGGTTGACTTTGTCTTGAACTACTTATTTGATGAGCTATTTTAAAACTATGAAGTTCATTCTTTTAACATCCTTAGAAATCCCTCCTCAAAGGCCACTACAGCACTTGCCAATCCAGCAGACACTGCCAGGTAACAACAAAGACCATGAGAGTGCTCTGTAAACAGCTCCCTCTGATTTTGAACATGTTACTTTCTCAGTAGATGAAAACAATAAAAATATTGTGTTTTTGAAGTTTTTTTTGAAGGAAATTACTTTAAAAATCTATCTGAATGGTTTTCACTGGTTTCTTTAATCACTCAGCAAAACCTGTAAATGTCATTAAACTTCAAGGTCCATAAGAAGAATGTGGTGAGCATATTCATATTTTGAAAGAATATGGCTGCATTTAAAACAGTTTTGTTTGTGTTTAGCAAATAGGTTTTAATAATATTGATTCATTCTTTTCATTCTGTTATGCTTTTAATATTGCCTCATTTCTAGTATACAATATGTCAAGGCCAAAACAACTGAAAACCTTTCTCTCTCACTGCTTCATTAACATACTTTATGTATGCTCAGAACTATTTCTATGCCACTTTATTACAGGATGTTTGCAAATATGTCTAGATAACAGTATTGTCCAAAATTAAATTCATATTTAAATTTTTGCTTTAATTAAGGATATGTTTTTATAAATCCTCTGATAACCTCACTACATAATCATTTTGACAAACACTAAACAAATTTGGATTTGGATTTAATTGAACCTTATTCCATGATATATTCATATTTTTCTTCAAAGGAAAACCAAAAACTCATACTGACCTAGACTTCTTATAGGAAAATAAACAACAGAAATAAGTTCTATTAAACTTTGGAAATATTTAATATAATGAATATTTGCATTTTACATATATTACTTGAAAACTTTGAGAAACTACAATTTGGAATTGTTAGGATTACAAAGGTGAGATAAGCATTTCTTAATAAAGTTAAGTATTCAACCTTAATTTTGGATAAAAGTAAGTGAAAATATTGACTTCTCTATTGGAAGATCTAAAAATAAAGTTCTAAAAATATTGTGAAATTCAATCAGATAAAAATTTACTGATGACCATTAATAACCACTATGAAAAGAAAAAAAATTAGGTGGGAACACAGATATGACAAATATACTATTTACTATTCCATATGGAGGACTGACTTTTATATTCAGTTTTAGGACTAGCTGAGAATAGGCCAAGGGAGCTTATACTTTCACCACCATGGGGACTTGCTCAGTATCTGGTCTTCTAGACTCTAGTTCAGCATTCCTTATGTTACACTGTGCCACATAGTTCCTGAGAGAACTCAAGACAAAACAACAATATTCATAAAGATAACATTTTATTGATACAAAATATTATGCACAAATATGTGGCATTTTGTTTAAAAATAGATGATTGACATCAAAATCTCAGATTAGTAGAATACTTGGTTTAACCACATTTTTGTTTAGCCAAAAATTAATTATTTTTTATTTTTACTCTTAAGAGGAATTTTTATACATTTTAAATTAATTTTGTAATCTTAAAATTTTATAAAATATGTTTTCATAGTTTTCCTGTCAAGATAGATGGACATATAGATAGATAGATATCTCTATATGTGTGTATATGTATGTACATATAGATATATATATTTGCATATGTATAAATATGTTTGTATATATGTGTCGTAATTATTTGCTTGATATATATATAATATAGAATGTACACTTACACAAAAGATGTATGTAGTATATGATATATATTTAATTCATTATATAATTATAATAGAATAATTATAAATAAGTATATCAGATTAATTATGAATACTAATTTTCATTCTATAGTATTCCAAATAGAAAACTATGCATTAGAATGACTGTTTAATGATATCAAAACAACCTATAGTAATTTTGTAGAACATTTTATAATATAAATAAATAAACACATATAAATAATATAAAAATATATAATCATATACATGTACTTTAGAGGTGAAGAAATTGAGGTTTAAAGAGGCTAATGACTTGCTAATAATTATGGAGCTATTAATAATAGACACCTTAACTTCAAAAATGGAATTCAGAGTTCGGATAGGTATCTCACATGAAGTAAAAAGAAGTGAAAGCCTCTAAGTGGATCCTCAAAAGACAGTCAGAGAACCAGGAAGAATTGCTCTCAGTCTCGAAGTCTATTGTAGCATACAACATTGTATAACCCAATATGGATAGAAAGATGATGAGAATTCTTTGGAAGGAAAAACTCTTAGCACAGGACTTGTCATAAAGTAGGTATACATAGTAGATAAATACACAAATACCTATTTCTTTTTCCTCTCCTTAAGACCTTGTCCTTAATAGTCATAATATTAATATATTGGTTTTATGTTGACAGATTGATGTTTGTTATCTTATAGTTGCTGTGCAAATACATCACTAGTTTATACTTGAAATGACATTATTCACTCCATTGTACTTCAAAATTTGACACTGGAGCATGTAAAGAGGCCATTGTAAATGATCAACATTGCTTAGATATAAGAAGCATACACACAATACACAGACACACACAGACACACACAGACACACACATACACACACAGACACACACAGACACACACACACACATATATATATAGTTGTATGTAAGTATACACACTTGTAGATATATGCATATGCATAATTTGGCCACAAGGAATAACCTCTATTTTTACTATAATATCAACCACAATTATGGTTGCTATGGAAGCTAATGAGGACAGCAGCAGTGTCAGGAGATCACCAGCTGAAAAGAATTCATTGGAAACTACTTTAGGCTTAATATTTGAATTGAGCCCACATTCCAAACAAAGCAAAATGTCTCTTTTTCCTCATCTACTTCAGGATTTATTGCTCATTCGATACTGAATCATTTATTTTTGAATCTCAGATAGAATCATACTGGTTATCCTAGACTTGATCCTACATTTGTGTTTTATCTGAACTTATATTTGGAGAATGCTATTGCTTTGCATCCCAATAATCTCCAAAACAGACAGTCTTGGATACTGTTCACTGGTTTTGCTTCAGACTCCATCACCAATTGGTCAGCAACTTCTTCCTCATACTATAAATTTGCTTTTCACCTAATCTTTTGGCTAGAACTGAAATATATCAGCTACAACCTGTCTCTATATCAGCCCATTATAGGAAGGCAATAGTTGGCACTAGAGTTAAACTTAGTGACGTCTTCAAAGTCCTTAATTCCATATTTAATGGAAAATGTGATGCTCTGAATAATACAGAATAAAGGTAATTACGTATGATTCTCTCTCTCTCTCTCTCTCTCTCTCTCTCTCTCTCTCTCTCTTTCTGTGTGTGTATATACTACAGGAAGAAAGAAATGTACTACAAGAAAAAAAGAATGAATGAAAGAAGGAAGGAATAAAAAAAGAAAGAAAAAAGCAAGAAATAAAGAAAAAATGAAATAAAACAGAAAGTAATAAAAAGAAAAAAGAAAGAAAAGAAAGAAAGAAAGGAAAGAAAGAAGGAAGGGAAGGAAGGAGGGAAGGAAGGAAGGAAGGAAGGAAGGAAGGAAGGAAGGAAGGAAGGAAGGAAGGAAGGAAGGAAGGAAGGAAGGAAGGAAGGAAGGAAGGAAGGAAGGGAGAGAGAGATGGAAGGAGGGAGGGAGGGAGGGAAGAAGGGAGGGAGAGAGGGAGGAAGGAAGGAGACAGGAAGAGAAGGAGACAGGGAGGGAAGGAGTGAGGGAGAGAGAGAGAGAGAGAGAGAGAGAGAGAGAGAGAGAGAGAGAGAGAGAGAGAGAGAGAGAGAGAGAAAGAGAGAGAGAGGAAGAAAAAGGTAATTTTATGAAAACTAGAAATCATACAGATTTTTTGGAGGAAAATGTAAAATTTCATTAAACATTACAAATCATCAAAATTGACTTCTTCAAATTAACAATATTTTTCTTTTTTCTTAACAGTAGCTAAAAAAAATTAAATGCATACATATTCCAGCAAATAGCAGAGTAGTGAATTGAGATCATGTAGTCAACTCCTACCTCACCAAAAGCTCTTCTACAATGTCCCCAGGAAATGGCCATTAAGCTTTTTCTTAGATATTTCCAAAGAGGGGAAACTTATTTTTTATGGGCTAGTGAATTGCTTGATAGAACCAGTGACTGGGAAGTTTTTTTTTTCTTTATAATGAGATGAAATTTGACTTTTTGCAACTTCTGGATATTGCTCTTAGTTCTATCCTCTAGGGCAAGATGGAACAATTTTATTCTTTTTCATATAATGCTCCTCCTAACATTTGAAAATAACAACCATGTTATACCTTTTATTCTCTAAGCTAAATATTCCTGATTGATTCATTCAGTAATTCATCAAATAATATGTTCTCAGGTCCTTTCAGTTTACTATTCATTCTCTTTTGGATAAATTCCATTTATTAACATCTGGCCTAAAATTAGGCAGTTATGTAGCTATGTAGATAGAATTCTTTCCCAAAGTCAGGAAGATCTGAATTCAAATTTGGCATCAGACACTTTAAGTGTATCTGCCTTAACTAATTCACTTATAAAATTGGCATCATAATAACATATGCAACACATATTAGTTATGAGACTCAAATGAAAAAATCTGTAAACCCATTAACACCACACCTAGAACATAGAAAACACTAAATAATATTTTTCCCCTTTACTTTTAAAATGTGGTGTCAGGAACAAAATTTTTGACAACTTTGAATTTAAGACACCACATCACAATTTTTACATGCCAAATATGAACTTATTTTCATTTTTTTGGAATATATCGATATTTTAAATCAGTTCCTTCAATTGTAAGAATTTCCTACTTTTCAGTAATAAAATAAGAATTGGTACTACAGCTTATATATTTCTGTATATTTTTATAGTTTAGTTCTTTTTCATAACAAATAGACAAACATGCAAACAAACAAACCTAATTCCAGTATTTTGCCCATGGGCAAAACATTTACTGCTTCTAATTTTACTCTATGATCATGTCATCTTCAGTGCCACAACATCTGTCCCACCATCAAACCTTTATGTTACCACTGAGTGGTAGTATTCTATGTACTTTTATTTATTTGTTAATTAAAAAATAATCACAACCACAAGTACACCATTTATTTTCTATTATATGCAAACAGCAAGGTATTGTGGAAAATAGAATAGAATACACAAAGCTATACATAAATATCACCTTCACAAGGAGGTTGTAGTTTAGTAAGAGAGACAGAAAATAAAGTGAGCACATTAAAAAAAAGTTGATTCAACAACCATTTCTGTGTATTGTACCACATTTTTATTATATTTACTTACTCCTTTTATATTCACTTTGCTTACACTTATTTATGTCTTTGTTGTCTTTTCCATTAGTATGAAAATTCTTGTGAGTAAGGATTTTCATTTATTAGGAAAGATTATTTCGTTTTGTAGTTGTATCTCTAATACTTAGTGGGTTCCTTGGCAAATAAATAGGCACTTAAATGTTTCTTGATTAGGTGATATATATATATATATATATATATATATATATATATATATATGTAAATATAAGTGTGGTAGGCAGTAAAAATCAGAAAAAGAAAGAAAGGAAGAAAGAAAGAAAGAAAGAAAGAAAGGAAGAAAGAAAGAAAGAAAGAAAGAAAGAAAGAAAGAAAGAAAGAAAGAAAGAAAGAAAGAAAGAAAGAAAGAAAGAAAGGAAGGAAGGAAGGAAGGAAGGAAGGAAGGAAGGAAGGAAGGAAGGAAGGAAGGAAGGAAGGAAGGAAGGAAGGAAGGAAGGAAGGAAGGAAGGAAGGAAGGAAGGAAGGAAGGAAGGAAGGATCAAAAAAAAAAGAAACAAAGAAAAAAAGAAAGAAAGAAAGAAAGAGGGAGGGAGGGAGAGAGGGAGGAAGGAAGGAAAGAAAGGAGGAAGGAAGGAAGGAAGGAAAGAGAGAAAGAAAGGAGGGAGGGAGGAAAGAAAAATAAAAGAAAATCGTCTTTTACTTTAAAGTGTTTATATTCTATTGGAAACATATCTTACATTCTCCTGGAATGGAGCTAAATTGTATCTGATGCTTTTGAAAAATGGTCATGATTAAATAAGTTGATATTCTATCCATAGGTCAGCATATCTCTAATTGGAGTTCACTAATAATCATTCAAAGATTCTGTTGAATTCCAGCTTTAGTGCCACAGGTGGGGCTGTGGGACTGCTGTTTCTCCTGCATGCCAGACTTAGCTGATTTTGTAAGTTTTAAATGCGGCAATTGATGAGAATAAAGATGACCTGTTGTTTTTTGATCCCTTTGAAAGAGATTTGTACCCTAAAAAAAATGGTAATATTTCACCTTGAATGTAATTTCACAAAGAATAACTAAATATATTTGTAGGAGCAATGTAATATTTTCCACATTTAATGTTTATAAATTATCTCCTATGATTTGTAGAAATTGCTGAATATTACAACTACAAGAAATATTAGAATGTTTAAAGCCCTCTTAAAACCTCTTATATGTGAGAATACACATGTATGGAGTTCTGAAGAAGAGAAATAGCTTAATTGAAATCCCAGACCTACTAAGTGCAGTGTCTTCTGATTTCACATACAATATAGATTTCACTAGCTTATACTTGCTGATTTATAACATCTGCCTGTGTCTTTTTGTTTCATGAACTATGAAGTGCTTTGGGCTTAAAAATGTTTTGGTTTCTTTGCTAGGTTTAGCACCATGCTGGGCACAACAGCAATATAGACAATATTTTTTTTCTCACTTGCTGTATTATCTTCCTTCTTCATTATACTCTCCCTTCTTCCCTCCTCTCTGTCCCTTCTCCGTCCACCACTTTTAGCTTCAGTAACTTTGTGACATTTTAATAACAATAAATTTTCCCTATTAGGTTAAATCATTAGGACACAAATAGTAAGGGAATCAAAATCAAGAGACATGTAAAGAAGACAATGATTATTATAATTTTTTTTTAAAGAAATGGTTAAGTATACCATCCTGTTGCACATTAAAAAAATCGGGCAAATTAAAACAGTCCTGTCAAGCATTCAAATAAAGAGATCTGCAAGGCAATTTGAGGACTTAGAATTACTAGAGAGTCATTTTTCTTCATTAATATTTTGTTAACATTTATATAAAGATTTAGGGCACATAAAGCTTTAGGTGTATGTCCTTTGACTTGATATGGAAAACAACTCTGGTAGAAATTATAGTTGTAATGATTCTCATTTTGTCATAAGAAACTGAAGCTTGAAGAATTTAAGAGGCTTGTCCATTCTCACATTGGTAGTAAATGTCAGAGATGTGATTCAAACTTGTATATATCCAAAACAACCATTATTTTATTTCTCTTTTTTTTTAGTATAATGGATTTCAAATAGAAAATTTCCTAGTACAAGTCACTATCCTATTATTTGCTTTCTTCTGATATTTAGCAAACTGTTGTTCAGGTGTATAAAAATAATAATTACCTTATTCTTTTATCTTTTGAATCAGATTCAAAAAGAAATAGCACTAGGCACCATTGCTACACTACCATTATGCTTTTTTTATAATTAATTTTCTGCATGCTATTGAATAGGTAGGTAAAATAGCTGCTTTTTGAAGTTGAATAAAAATATTATGATATAAGCTCATTCTCTTAAGGCTCAGTTTATGCATCATCATTATAAAGTTAGCAACAGATACAAAAAAAAAACACAAAGGGATGATATGTACCACATTACATTCCTACTTTAAAAAATCTCTTTGGCTAGTTCTCTCTAAATTGTTTTATACTGAACTATGCTTTTTGTCATTATTTATCAGTTAATATTATTGTTTTTCCTTCATTCTTTAAGAGGACCATGACATCAGGGAGGTAATGTGATGATATACAAGTGTGCCTCACTTTTCCCTCCATAGCCATCTGGATCCAATGGCCTGATATAGATCAAGTTGACTGGAAACAGCCCTCAATGAAATGGGAGACCTTGATAAGGTCTTCAAAGTTCTCTGTTTAATTGAGGCTATACCCATTCAATGATTAAGGCTGAGTAGCAAATGAGACAAAGAATTACCTAATTCTGAAATCAGCTTGCTGATCATTTCTTATGGAAAAATACTATCCCATTAATCCATATACCATAACTTATTCAGTCATTTTCTAATTCATGGGCTTCTGCTCACTATTTAGTTCCTTACGAGGACTAAAAGAGCTTTTACAAACATTTTTGCACATGTAGGTTCTTTTCTCTTTTTTATGATATTTTTGGTACATATAGACACCCAGTAGAGACACTGCTGGATCAAAGAGTGTGCATAGTTTTATGGCTCAAATTGCTCCAGAATGGCTGGATAAGTTCACAACTCCACCAACAATGGATTGTTTCCCCACATCCCCTTGAATATCTATTGTTATCTTTTCCTTTAATCTTAGCCAATATTAGAAGTGTGAAGGGGTATGTTAATTTGTGTTTTTATAATCAATAATGATTTGGATCATTTTTTTTTCATATGACAAGAAAAAGCTTCTATCTGAAAATTGTCTGTTCATATCCTTTAACTTTTAATCAATGGGGGAATGGGGATCCTGATAAATTTAAATTCTGATAACTCAATCAGTACTCTCTTTATTTTAGAAATGAAGACTATGAGAAATACTGTAAAATTTTTTTCTAGTTTTCTGTTTCCCTTCTAATCTTGGTTGCAATAATTTTGTTTGTACAAAAACATACAAATTTAATATAATCAAAATTATCCATTTTGCATTTCATAATGTTCTTTAGCTCTTTTTTTAGTCATAAATCCCTCCCTTCTTCACAGATCTGAGAGACAAACTGTCTTTTGTTCTTCTAATTTGCTTATAGTATCACCCTTTATGTCTAAATCATGAACCCATTTAGACCTTATTTTGGTATAGGGTGTAAGAAATTGATAAATGCCTAGTTTGTGCCATACTATTTTCCAATTTTCCCAATAATTTTTGTCAAAAAGTGAATTTTCCCAAAAACTGTAGTCTTTGGATTTATCAAATACTAAATTACTGTACTGATTGACTACTGCAGCTTTTGAACCTAAACCTATTCTACTGCTGCACTACTTTATTTCTTAATCCATACCAAATAGTTTTGATGAGTATTGCTTTATAATATAGTTTTAGATTTAATATGGTAGACCACCTTCATTTGCTTTTTTTTTTTCCATTAAATCCCTTGGGATTCTTAAACTTTTGTTCTTACAGATGAATTTTTTTTTATTATTTTTTCTATCTTTATAAAGTAATTTCTTGACAGTTTCAATGGTTTGGCACTGAATAAGTAGAGTTAGTATTTCTATAACCCTCTCTGAGCTTCAGTTTCCTTACTTGTAAAATAGGAGGAAGCTTTGGACTAGATGGCCTCTCAAGTTCCATTAAGCTCTAAATCTATGAACTTTTTTTTCTAGTACAATGGTCTTTCTGCATCCCTATTCAATAATTTAATTCATCAATCAGAAAATCTCAATCAATATTGACAGGAATTACTGTCCATATATGCCAATTCAACCCCATAGTTATGAAGTTAATTTTAAAAGCTAGGAATAGAACATTATTTACACTTTCTCCTAATAATGTTAATCTTATGCTGCAATCCAGTGATTATCAAGGTTTTATTTATATAATGGCTCTATGGACCACTGCTTAATTTAGCAGAGTTTGGTACAGAGTAGGTGTTTAAAAATGTTTATTCAATTGAATTCAACTATTTGTATTTCCAGCTTTTTTATAGATTTGAACTCTTGAGAATTCCATATATGCCTTTATCCAAGTGATTGATAAAATTATTGAATACATGTAAGCAAATATTTAGGAAGTATAGATACTAAACTTCAAAATGACATACATCCATTAGATATTGCCCTTTTGAGAAATTCACCAGTTCTAGATCTATCCAATTATACTAATGAGGGAAAGGAAAGGGGGAACCCCATTTCTCCACGCATAGATAATCCCATGAGGCACAGTGTCCCCTGTAAAATGAATTTACAAGCCCCAAAACCTAGATTGATAAATAAGAGGTTTATTGTAGAAATTTGGAAGTAAAGTTCAATTAGAAAAACGCTAGGGCTGAAGGTGGCTGCTAGGTGGGCAGGAACCCCTACATGGCTGGAAGGATGCCATGTGTTGGCTGGGAGGGCTCCTGCAATGAGGGCGTTCCAGATCACCTCTTTTATACCCAAAAGATTGTGGGCAGTTCCCAGTTTGTGATGGGCTTTTCAATTAGCTCAGACCAGGTGAGGGCTGGAGGAAGCTGAACTGAGGGTGGGGGCTGGGCACTAATATTCAAAAGGTGCCTTTGACCAGGATTTGTGAATCAAGGTCAGTCATGGGTTGGGCAATTAGAAAGGAATCTTAAAGGGATTTCAACCCCCATTAATCCTATCATATACACATACACATACATATCACATACTATATCATATCAAATCTATTTCAGCCTCAAATTTACTGTGAAAGATTTTGTCCATCCATTTCTTCTTTGTTAATCAAACTCTATTCCCATAATTTAACCATCTTGTTACATTGTCTAAAAAGACAATGATTTCTAGCCTCTGTTAAGAAAAGAAAAGAGAATTTCATTTGACCATATACTATCTATCTCCTGTTCTATTTTGCCAAAGAGAATGAGGCAAAGGGCCAGACTGGACTGACTTTTATATGCCACAAAACAACTTCTCCTAGTTCCAGGACACTCATACCACTTACTGTGTGTTTGCCTGGTCTGTGATTTCAAATGAGAAGATGAATTAGTCTTTTTGCCTGCTAATCTTTCACTTCCTGCTGTGTGTGTGTGTTTCCTTGAGTCAGTGCTTCCAGGGGCCAATCTGGGATACTTTCATCTATGCCAACACAAATTATCTTCAACTTTTTAAAATGAATCTGTAATTCTTATTTTCTTTTTAAATTTTAATGGGATATTTTATTTTCCACAAATTACATGTAAAACAATTTTCAACATTCATTTAAAAAAATGACTTCCAAA
The DNA here is from genome assembly GCF_048593235.1 of Sminthopsis crassicaudata. Classification (NCBI taxonomy): domain Eukaryota; kingdom Metazoa; phylum Chordata; class Mammalia; order Dasyuromorphia; family Dasyuridae; genus Sminthopsis; species Sminthopsis crassicaudata. The sequence continues at coordinate 99,866,263 of NC_133622.1, read as the reverse complement.
TTCTCTCCCTTCTTCCCTACTGCTTTCATTGAGAAGGCAAGTAATAGGTTATACATATGTAATCAAGCAAAAAGTATTTTCATATTAGTCATGTTTTAAAAGAAAACATTCACAAAAATAAAAACCCAAGAAAAATAAGAAAAACTATTCAGATCTCATCAGTTCTTTCTCTGAGTATTGACTGATTTCAACAAATCTAACAATCTAAGTTAAATAGATGAATATTTGCACAAGTATAATTGCATAGATTAACAAAGAAATAAAATACTTAAAAATGAGTTAAGCATTTTCATGTAACAATAGGCATCTAAAAACAGAAAGTTATTTTTTAAAATCATTTTTCAATTTGGAATGGCTTTTTTTGTACAAATTTGACTCATTTCTCTATATATTTGAGGGATGAGGGCTTTATTAAAGAAAGCTGTTTCTTTTTTTTTTCAGTTATAATTTCTAACTATATTTCCCTCCATCATATTTCCTCCTGTGTGTTCTATTCTTCAAAATTGGTGTTTTGATCCCAATTATTGTGTCTTCCAATTCACCCCCACTTCTATGAGCAACCCTCCTTCTTTTATTCCCTTCCTCTCTTACTGTCCTGTAGGATAAGATTGATTTCTATACTCAATCGCATATGTATATAATAATTTTTTTGAAACAATTCCAATGAGACTAAGATTCAGTTGGCCCACAGAGGGCAGACACCCCTGAGCAGGCTACCACCCTGTATGATAGAATTGAAGCAGGACAGGTTTACTATGGAGCAATGTTCTAATAATTATTTGGGGGAATAGGGAAACTATTTACTGATGGCACAATACAGGGAAAGGAAGAGGTGACAGGGTTCTAGTTCCTGGATGATTCGACTCCTGTTTCTTTTGCTTTTCTCTTTCAGAATAAATGAATTCAGTCAAAAAAAAAAAAGATTCAGTTGGCCCTCTCACTTTCCTCACCTTTCCCTTCACTCTAATAGCTCTTTCTTGCCTTTTTTATGTGAGATAATTTACCCCATTTTTCTCATTCTCCCAGTGCATTTCTGCTTCTCACCTCTTAAGTTTTATTTTGAAGATATCATCCCAACAAATTCAAATAAAATCTGTGTCCCTGGTGTAAATATATTTCTCTTAACTGCTCTATTAATGAGAAAGTACTTATCAGTTGCTAGTATCATCTTCCTTTATAGGAATATAAATAGTTTAACTTTATTAGGTCCCTTACGATTTCTCTTTTCTCTTTTATTATTATTTTTTTTTAACTTCTCTTGAGTTTGGTATTTCTGCCCTGGAAATATAATGAGTACTCTGCTCAGTTGCTCTAATGTGTCAATACTCCTCCTTATCTGAGAACTGTCACCCAGGAATGTTCTGAATATGGACAAAGTAACACAGTCCTTCCCCTCCCCCCATACCAGCAAACTTGTGTAATCTTCTAAAGAGTTGTTTGACTCTCTTAGTGTCTGTGAGCTGAGAGCTACAGAAGACATTGAAGCTCTTGATCTATTCACTTTCAAGGATGACATGTTCTGCTCTGCCTACATTGGATTGTGCCCCACTCTCACCCTACTTTGATGTACCTTTGTTTCCAAGTTTTTATGTTGTCAAGCTTGGGCTTGAAAGTATTTTTTCACCATCTTTTTTTGCCATTCCAGGATTTGTTTTAGGGTATTATTTTAAATTGTTTGGAGGAACTTGGGTTAGAACTCAGGTAAATTCCTGAATTCTCTCTGCCATCTTGCCTCTATATCCCATGTTCTTATTCTTATCCACCATAAAGTCCCAACTAAGTGGAATTCATTTCTTCCAATTTATATTTTGGAATAAATGTTCTAAAGATAAGAAACTTTTGATTGAACTTCAGTCCATTAGTAGTCCATTAGACAAGGGAGTTGGAATATTCCTTTTTCCCAATTGCCACTTCCAAATTCTTTATTTTCTTCTACCACTCAGCAACTCCTCTTTCTTTACTCATAATCAAAATACTTTTTTGAAGATGACAGTGTAAGCAGTAAATTGCAACAATTATCCCATATTCACCTCCATCACCTTCAGCCATAAAAAAAGTTCTGCACAACAAATCCTGGAACCCATGAACCAGCAAACCAATGGGGTAAAACAATCTTTGAGCCAAAAAAATTTGGATGATGGACAGGAAAGGTCTTTATTCCTCCAGCAATTAAAAGAGGGATATAGTCCATAATAGGAACCATCCCAAAAAGCCTGCAGCAAACCTCACTTCAGTAAATCAATGTTAAATTTTGAGCAGCAGTGTGGTTCAACAAATAAACAACACCAGAACCCTCATGTGCTTCAGCATAGCTAGGGGAATAATCCTGAGACAGTGCCCCTTCTACCATGGGAGCAGAGCTCTAATTTATTTATTTGTTTATAAATAATTAATTAATTTTAAAATTTCTGATTTTTTTTTTAAGATTTTAATTTCCACTTTTTTCTCCCTCCTCCCCTTCACTCCAGCCCAAAATGGCAATCCAAAATGGATAAAGGTACACATGTGGAGTCACATTAAAAATATTTCCACATTAGACATATTATGAAAGAAGAATCAGAACAAAAGGGGAAAAACACAAAAAAGAAAAACAACAACAATAATCAAAGTGAAAATACTATGCTTCAATCTGTCTTCAGATGTCATAATGTCATATTTCTTTCCTTGGATGTGGATAGAATTTTCCATCATGAGTTTTTTTTTTTCAATTGTCGCAGATAAATATATTCCCGAGAAAAGCAAAGTTTAACAACGTTGTTGAACACCTGCACAATGTTCTCCTGGTTCTGCTCTCTTCACTCAGCATCAATTTCAGTAAGTCTATCGAGGTTTTTCTGAAATCTTCCTAGTCACTATTCTCTTATATTAATATACAATAATTTATCCAGCCATTCCACAAGTGATGAGCATCCTCTAAATTTCTAATTCTTTACTATTTCAAAAAGATCTGCTATAAACATTTTTGTCCATGTGGATCCTTTTCCATGTTTCTCTTTGGGATACAGATCTAGAAGAGGTATTGCTGGGTCAAAGAATATGAATCATTTTATAGTCTTTTGGGTATAGTTCTAAATTGTAGAGCTCAAATTTAAAAGAAAAGGAAAAGGCCAAAAGTCATTATGGTGACAAAGAAAATCAAACACAAACTCAGAAGAAGACTCCAATATCAAGACTCCAATATCAATACACACTTGTTCAGAATCTCAAAGAAAAACTACAAGTGGTCTTTAGTCCAGAAAGAACACATGGAAGAGAACAAAAAGGAGCTTAACATCTCATAAGAGAGATAGAAGAAAAATTGGGAAAAGGAATTAGAGTGATGCCAGAAAGTGATTAAAAAAAAGAAAAGTTATAGAAAACAGCTATACAATTGGCCCAATGGGAATGAAGTACAAAAGGTAATTGAGGAAAATAACTTTTTCAAAGTTGCAATTGAATCAGTGGAGTTAATGAACTTATCAGATGTTGAGAATCAGTCAAACAAAATCAAAAGAAAGAAAAAATAGAGAAAATATAAAATACCTTATGGTATAAACAACTGACTTGTAAGATAGATAAAGGAGAGACAATGGCAGAATAATTGGACTACCTGAAAGCCACAATCAAAAGGAATAACTGGACAGCATTTTTCAAGAAATTATCAAGGAAGACTTTACCAGTCTGTTTCACTATCTTCCTGAGGCTGGGGCTAAGTGACTTGCCCAGGGTCACACAACTAGGAAGTGTTAAGTGTCTGAGACCAGATTTGAAGTGGGCGCCTCCTGAATTCAAGGCTGGTGCTCTATCCACTGTGCCACCTAGCTGCCCCCCCCCCCTGTTTCAGTATCTTGAAACCAGAGGGCAAACTAGTATTGGGGAAAATCTACCAATCACCTTTAAAAAGAGATTTCAAAATAAAAACTTCATGGAATATTGTAGAATTATTCCAGAATAGTAATAAAAAGGTGAAAATACTAAAATCAATTATAAAGAAACAGCTTAAATAGCAAGTAGCCATAGTCAGTATTACACAGGATATTAATGTTTCTTCATTAAAGAATATAAGGGATTGGGATATATAGTTCCAGAAGCTAAAAGGGCATAATTATTCAATACTGAGCTGTGGTCCTAGAGCTGGTGACAGGCATGTACAGAAGTCCAGTGAGTTGTTTCTTCATTTTCCTGAGGCTACGCTGAGATACAACATTCTGGCAACTTGCCCTGTTACTCTGGGGCAACATTGATATTTCTCTCTAAACTACTTTTGATTAATGAAATACAAATTAAAATACAAATGAAATTATTAGATTAGCTGATGAGACAAAAAAGAAGGAAAATCATAAATGCTTGAGAGAATATGGAAAAATTAGGACATTTTATGTATTGTTGATCAAATTATAAACTGATTAAACAATGCTGGAGAACAATTTTTGAACTATGTCCCAAAGGGCAATCAAACTGTTCTATATCCCAAAACAATCATAAAAAAGGGGAAAATATCTTTATAGGTAAAAATGTTCATAGCAGCCCCTTTTGTGGTGACACAATTTTGGAAACTGAGGGAATGCCTATCTATTGGGGAATGACTGAATAAGATGTATTATATGAATGTAATAAAATACTACTGTGTAATAAGAAATGTTGAATAGGCAGATTTCAAGAAAAGAAAATGAAGAAGCAAAAAACATGAAAGAACTAATGGATTCTGAATTCAAATTGAAGCCTTCAATTTTTGCCTTTTTAATTTCTTTTTTTTAAAGACCTTTGATGTACCTTATAGATTTTTCTGAAATTTTCTGAAATTCTTTTATAAAATTTCTTGACACTCGTGATTTTTATGTTAGTTATATTCTCATGTTGGTAATATAATTCCTATATTTCCTTCTTAAAAATTGTTTCTTTCATTCTTTAACCTCATCAAAATATTTCTTTGCATTAAACTTTGTTGTTTGTTTGTTTAGTTGGATATTTAATATTTTAGCTGGCTTTTTTTCCCCTATGACTGTTCATTCCCAGGATTTTTTAACTCATCCCGCGTTTTGTAATTGTTGATATTCTTTTTTTATGTTTTCAAATTATCAGGAAGATATTGATTTAGAGATGGTGACTCATTAAGCCATCTTTATGAAATCCATGTTTTTTTCCAGTAACATTTTTCTTTATGCGTGAATGTATATATCAATATGCATGCATATATATACATATATATATGTATATATATATATATGTATAGCAAGGTTATGGATAGTATACATTCTACTTAAAGTCAGATGGCATGAATTTGTATGCATGTGGTATATATGTGTATGTGTGTGTATGTGTATGTAGCAAATGTATGTAAAGAGATAATGTATACATAAAGATTTTTGGTTTTGTTATTCAGTTGTTTTCAGTTGTATCTGATTTTTTGTGATCCCAATTGAGGTTTTCTTGGCAAAAGTATGAGAACAGTTTGCCATTTGATCTTCTAACTCATTCTACAGAAGAGGAAACTGAGGCAAAAGTGTTAAATGATTTATCCAGAGTCACACAGCTAGTAAATATCTTGAGGCCACATTTAAGTTTAGGAGGACTCCAAGCTTTGTATTCTCTGAACAGCACCATTTCCTAGCACTATATTTAAAACACAATTTTAAATGCAAAAAAATAAAAATTAATGTGTTATCTGTTTCTATCAGTAAAAAAAAAAGATAGACCTGCTTTAAAATTGGATAAATGAATGCCACATGTAGCCAATTTTCAGTTTTTTCCCTTCTTTACAATTTGTACCTTTTATTTAAATAAAGTTTACTTATAATTTATATCTAATTTGAGGAAAAAAGTCTGAATTGCATTCTTACATTATTATATTTCTATAAAAACACCCCCCAAACGAGATGCAAATTAATTTAATCAAGCAATATTTTAAACTAGAAGGTTTTTTTTTCTTTTCTTTCTTATCTTGTGGATGTTCTATCACTGCAATAAAAGATATGACACATTTTGTGATTCTGAAGGCTAATATTATTTTCAAAAAATTGATAGGAATGCAGTCTTTCTTAAACCTAATTTTTATGATGCAGATAAAATGGCTGTTATCAGTATCTGAAAAATTAGAATCAATGATAATGCAAAACTGGGTAATTATGTTTTGGGGATATTGACATATAATTTTATTAAAATCAAAGCTTTGCTAATGATTTCTCATTCAGATTCTACACAATTATAGTGTACATTTGTTTAAAAAATGGATTCATTAGCTTTTGGACACTGAATTATATTGGTATTTGACCTTGAACACTTGAGACAAATTGTAATTTTCAAGTGGTACCTGATCCACTGTTATTCAGAAAAATTGAAAATCCCATTTTGATTAATTGATTTTAAGGGTCACGATTTTAATGCTTAGTGTAAGAAATGTGCCATGGAAAAGGATCAGTGCACCTGTTGCATTATCAGAACATCCAATGTGTGCATATAAATTGGCTAGTTGCAAATGCAGCTACAGATGCAGTTAGTGATTGAGTTTTTTCAGGTATAAAAATAGATTTTTTTCAGGGTCAATGAGTCTAATTTGTTCCTAAAGACTGTTTCCATATATATGTATTGAAACATCAAAGTCATGTTACAGCTTTCAAATTGAACTTAAAATGGTTAGCATTTATTTTGGAAATAAATAGTTAGAAATGCTAGATTGAAATGCATTTTAAATTCATTTAAATAAATTTGTCTCTTCCTAATGTGTCTTTCACCACTATAATCATAGAACTCATCCATTTATTTCCTATTTTTCAAATTGTTCTTATTTTGTTTATTATATAGTGACTTATTCCCTACTTTGATAAAATTAAATTTGTTTATTATATAGTGACATTTCCTACTTTAATTAAATAAAATTCAATAACCATTTGTTAAGTAACTATTATATGGGGAAAATATTCTAAGTGCCAAAATTATAGACATGGAAAATAGGATAATTACCCAAGCTCTGGACTAATTTTACAACCTAAAATTTGTGATTTGATTTAAAAAAAAAAGATATTCAAAGTATTCTATAAAAAGTTAAAGCAGCATCGTTTTTAGATGAGGGGATTTAGGTAGACTTTACTAATATGTGGGAAATATGGTGAAAGAAAACTATGTCAGTAGATGTAGATAGGTAGAAAATGTAATCCAGAAATGTAATAGCTTGTATAAATCCACTGATATGAAGTAATGCAGGGCAAGATTGGTACTTTCTACTTGATATTGTTCAGTAGAAATACAATGGGCATGAGTGTAGCATTTATGAAGAGGTTTACTATAACACAAAGTTGGATCCACCTTGTGAAAAGATCAAATTAGAGAGGACTAAGTGAAGGGCGAAGGAGAGGCAGAAAGGAAAGAAGAGAATGAAGCAGGAGAGGCAAAACATATATTAAGGCTTTACTCTGTACAATTCCTGATCTACAAGGGCCTTTATTCTAATAGGGGGACAGAACATACATAGAGAAATAGCGTCTAGAAAGTTGTTTTATTTTAGAAAAAAACGCAGATCATAACATTTTAAGTGTTTCCAGGTTTGATGGCAAAATTAATTTGACTTTTTATACAAACATTTTGGAAAGATGTGTTTCAGAAGAGAGTACCTCATGGTAATTGGAGAAAAACAGTTCCAGGAGTAAAATCAAGCTTTCTAGAGTTAAAATGTAGCGGACAATTTTGGTTTTCTTTCCTTTTTATAGTGATTTTTAACAAAAGTAATTTCTTTATAAATATCTCTTCCATATTATATCTCTCCCAATTTTAATACTGTTATTTAAATGTAATAATTTTGAAACAAGACTTAATTATTTTGATCTTGTTTTTGTTGACTTTCAATATTTAAATTGTAATATTTGTGTTATCATTGTTATTTTATATATGATTCTGTTAAATTTTTTCTTCATTCTCTGTCATTCAAATAGTGTTTGCACATTTCTCTGAATTTATATTCTTGTTCTTTTTTTTTTCTTTTTTTTGGACTGGGTTAATGACTTCATTAATACAGGGAAATACTGTTAAGAAAATAATAACATTAGCTTTGCTACTATAACTCAACACCTTCTCTGGAACTTATAGATACAATGCTTGAAATTATTTTTCCAGGGTCACACATCAGCATATGGCAGAAGAGGGACATGTGTGTAGATCTTTTTATTCTGAGGTTATGTCTGCATTTACAGTATACAATACTTCCTTTAACACATTCTTTTACATGCAATAATTTTCCTTTTGTTTAATTATTTCACAATTATTGGATATATAATTTGTTTCCATCTTTTTGCAGTTACATGGAGTGAATATTTTGGTACATAGAAGATCCTTTTTTAGTGACATTGAGGCACAAGCTCCCATCCAAAATTCTCAGATCAAAGCATATAAAGACTTTATTAAGTTTCTTTCTATAATTCCATTTTTAACACAACAATTAGAAAAATTGAGAGATTCATTTTTTTTATTATATATATATATATATATATTTTTTATAATATTATCCCTTGTATTCATTTTTCCAAATTATCCCCCCCCTCCCTCTATTCCCTCCCCCCGATGACAGGCAATCCCATACATTTTACATGTGTTACAATATAGTCTAGGTACAATACATGTGTGTAAATATCATTTTCTTGTTGCACAATAAACATTAGAATCCGAAGGTACATGCAACCTGGGCAGACAAATATTAGTGCTAACAATTTACATTCACTTCCCAGTGTTTCTTCTCTGGGTGTAGCTACCTCTGTCCATCATTGATCAACTGGAAGTGAGTTGGATCTTCTTTATGTTGAAGATTTCCACTTCCATCAGAATACATCCTCATACAGTATTGTTGTTGAAGTGTACAGTGATCTTCTGGTTCTGCTCATTTCACTCAGCATCAGTTGGTTTAAGTCTCTCCAGGCCTCTCTGTATTCTTCCTGCTGGTCATTTCCATAACCTTCATATACCACAATTTACCCAACCATTCTCCAACTGATGGACATCCATTCATCGTCCAGTTTCTAGCTACAACAAAAAGAGCTGCCACAAACATTTTGGCACATATATGTCTTGAGAGATTCATTTTATTGGGCACTGTTCTCTTTCCACAGGCTCTCCAACAATGAGTTTCACTTTTTCCATCTTTTTTTTCATCATTGTCAATTCAAAGGTATAAGGTAAGACTTAGAAATGTTTTAGCTTGCTTTTATATGACGGCACAGTTGTCATTTTTGAAAACTGTTCATATCATTTGCCATCAATTACATAGAGAGTTTGGATCTCAAATATTTGTTTTGTTTGATTTAAAGACTTATTCCAATATGTATCTTATCTTCTTATTGCATTAATTTCTATGTAAAAGTTTTTATAATGCATATGTAATCTTTCTGTTTTTTATATATTTCAATCATATACACATTTAGGTGTATGTATTATAGTATTTGATATGAAAACTGTTTTCTGATGAAATGTTTTCTATTTTTTCCATGATACTTTTTATGCAAAAATTCTCCAAGAATGCAAAAATATTCCAAGAAATATATTTTCTATAGCTAAAAGAGCAGGGTTGATCTTTTGTGTATTTCTTTGTAGATCAAAACCAATATATATTATATATTTTGTGGATAAATTAAACAAAGATACTCTTTCTAGTTTTTCCTCCTGTGCAGAAATTCTGTTTTTTAAAATTTACTTAGTGTGTTGATTTTTTTCTGAATTACCTCAATTATTATTATTTCCCACCTTGATTCTTTAAGGTTTCATCATACTCACATAAATAAACACAAATATGGATCAATAATCTCATTAATTTGGATCTTCCCTGTAATGATCCATTCATGCTTACAATATTCTGTATCATCCTTGGCTTTTTTCTCTCATTATATCTCCAAAAGGGATCTTTCCATTATGTTGCAGACCTTTTGTATGTGATAGTTATATGCAATTTTCTTTCATGATTTCTATTAATTTGCTTCAGAAATTCTACTTGACCTTGTATCAAGTTCATCTCAGAAGATGATTCATGATAATACCAGTTATTTATTTCCATCATCTTCATCTCATCAGTGTTGTTGTCAGTGTTTACTTTTTTGCTGTCAAGACTGTGTCAGGAACACATGCTCATCCACCTCATTTACCCTGTAGTGTTTACTAATTGTTATCCTTTGACCTATGCCATTAATGAATACACAAATAGTTTCAGACCGACTAACCCATGCAGAATGAATTTAAATATTAATCCACACCAAAATTAAGTAGAAAAAACCCTTAACTTAGTTTGATAACCATGAAGGAGAAAGAATAAGTGATGGACAATGTGAAATTGAATGTCCCAGTGTCTCAAAAGGAATTTTATAGAAGTCTTCTCCCATCTTATACTTTCTAATAATTTTTCTTACACATGAGTTAAAATGTAAAAAATAATGTGAATAATGCTCGTTATTTAATTATCTCTATAATAAATTAATATAGAATATTAAATAGAAAAGAATAGTGGTTGAATCATAACATGTTTTTACATTGAGTTATCTGAAGTTCATCTAAACAGGATGAGGAGAAAATAATGACTATGCTAATAACTAACCCCAGGTTAATATTTTGTTATGTCTATGATTAAATTTACATATTAAAATTCTTTACTGCCTTCAAAGTCTAGCTCAAGTGCTACCACTTACAGGAAGAGTATCCCTATGTCACTCTGAAAGAGTCAGAAATAAAAATTATTTTAAATAATTTTATTTATGTCTCTTCTTTACCTTTGTCACATTCTACCTTGTATTATTCCTGTTTGTCTAAATGTCATACCCTTCTTGTTAGGCAATTTTTTTTTCTGAGAAGTATCCTTTAATTAAAGACTTTGTATTCCCAGTGCTTAAGATTGTATTTCTGCTCATAGTGGATATTTAATAAATCAATGATTAACTGAGTAATAATTTCCACCAAAGCCAATTTCAATTTGTTTAATTCTCTGCTATATTTCTCCTGAAATATTCCTCAGAGGAAAGTAAATTGTTTCTTTGACTCTTTTGACAGCCAGTTGAAGTTCTGGTCTCCTCTTAGACTGATGCTTTTAAATGTTTAATAACATATTTGTATATTGAAGAGATAGGAAAGTGGTGGATTATTATGTTATTATTGTTGTTTGTCCTTCATTCTCAAAGAGGACCAATGACATCAGGAAGGTTATGTCTTGACTTGAAAGTGAGGCACAGGAAGAGGAAAGTGAGGATTTAAGTGAAGCAAAACTTTACAAGTCCCCACTATCTTTTCCACAATCATCTGAGTTTAATAGAAAGGCATAAATCAGGAAGACTAGTGATGGTCCAGGATGCAGTAAGAGATCATGGCTTTTTAAGCTAAGTTCTTTTCTTGGTTACAATTTTCTTAAGCCAACAGCTATTTAGTAGTTAAGGACTGAGTAAGAATTGAGGTAAAATATTGCTTACTTTGCCTTCACAAAAATCAATCAAAGACGGGAAGACCCTCAGAGTTTATGACAAGAAGAGGAAAATTTGTTCTTTATGCTCACTCTAAGCCATCAAAGCCAAATAAAGAGTAAGTGAGACTAGGGATCAAATCCATTATGGCCCAATCATTGATCCCAGAATGATTTGGGTTTAAAGACAGAGTTCTGTTTGAATGCAAATGGGCTTTATTAAAACATATTTTTCCAGAGCTTTGTTTTTTTGGTGAAGAAATAAGAACTACATGAGACAAAAGAATTAATTGCCCAGTTTGAAAATAAACAAAAAAAATAATAGAATAAATAGAGAAGAAAATAAAAAGCTTATCCTCAAACCTTAAGACATCTTAAAAAGTTTAACTGATCAAAAATTATTTTTCTTAGGACAGATCACCCACATATAAGGATATGACTCACCATGAAGACAAAAGAACAGTAAGAGGAAGAAGATGAAGAGTAGAATATATACAAACCTCCTCATATGTGCACAGATCATCTAGACTTGTGTCAACCACATGTCATTCATATATGAAACATTAGAGATTCCTTTATAAGACAGGAAGGCTAGATTTTCCATGGATATGTTAATAAATCTATTTTGGAGTGGATTTTATCTATTGAATACATGACCAGAAGAGTTCTCTTCTTAAAAAGAAGATAACTTAGAAACTGGGACTTCTGGGGACATTGGCATATGTGGAAGGGAGGTGAGTCCTTCACTCACACTGCTTAATTAAGAGAGGAGGATTTTGATGGATTCTTTAGATCATCACCTCTGACCAATATCATATAATCCCCAAGAAATAGTTTCATGAGTGATATCTATAATCACTTGGGGGACCAAGTGATTATAAATCAGCAAGCCAAAATATCCAAAATACAATTAAGCCCAACCTACTTCTTTTATTTAATTCCAATTCTTTTACATTATCCACTTTTAGAGCTTATTTGATATCCCTGCCTATATCAACATCAATGTCTACATCTTCCTATATGTTTATGTCTATTTATTTATTGTATGTATGCTGAAAAACAAACTGCCCAAATTTTTTTTTCTTCATAATCTGGACAATGGATTTTTTCTTATACTTCATTCTTATAGTAATTATTGCTAGGCTGATCTTTTTTCAAATGGCTTTTATGAATTTCATTTAGGAGTGTTCTTATTAATAATTTTTGTGGCTTGATCAAATAGATTAAATATGATTTACAAACAAGAATATTTGGAACCACATAATTAAAAATAAATTTTTATCATTTGGATTTTTGTCAGAAAGGCAAAATCTTATATCTTATTTGTTGCTAATATGCAGAGGAGGGATTTTAATAAATTTATTACCAAATCTTATAATTTCTATCTCTCTAAAATCTCTTGCATTGGATCATTTCTCTCCAATCATACAAGTACCAACTGTCAATTAGACTGAAACTAGCTTCTAACATGTGAGTGGCCACAGCCACACAACCAAGCTACAAATAGGAGAGTCAGGAATCAAACAGAAGTTTAATTTCAAAGTGAGGAAAATTCTTACAAGTGGAATATATCCCTCTGATCATTTCTCCACTGAGAAAGGCTTAAAATAATAAGGAAAAGCAAAAATGTTATACAAAACAGCAAACGAAAACAAGCAAATGGCTTAGACCACAACATAATCTTTCTTGAGTTTTGAGTAGCATTTCCCATGCTATTGTTCCCAAGCTCATGAATAGACAATGCTGCTATTCTTGAATCCAGGGAGAACAGTCTCCAAGTTGATTGTCTCAAGTCTTAAGAATCACTGAACCAAAGGGTGAAACCAAGATAGTATAGAATAGACAGGTCTTTAGAATAGACAGGTCTTTATTTGAACTCTTCCTAGCTTCTCTCAATTTAACCCAGATCAAACTTCTGAATTGGTTTTGGAGGGACAGAACACACAAATATTTGGAGTGTAACAAATTTCCAGCAGAAAATATTTGGAAGAACCTCAGAAAACCCCTCTGGAATGGGGAAGGTAACAAGCAGAGGCATAACTCAAGGACCCAGGGTGGTATGGAAGGGGAATCTACTGGGAGACTTAGCAAAAATATAGCAGAATTGGCAACTGGAAAAAAAATCCAATGAACAAAACAACCCATTTAAAAGTTCAATTGGCCAAAAGCAAAAGGAGATTTAAAAAGCTAACTGAAAAAAATAATTCACTAAAATTAGAACTGAACAACTGGGAATGAATTACTCAGTGAGACATCAAGAATCAATCAAACAAAAACAAAAACAAAAATTTTAAAAGAAGAAAATGTAAATACTACATTGGGAAAACAACTGTCCTGGAAAATAGATTCAGGAGAGACAATCTTAAGAATTATTAGACTACCTGAAAACTATAATAATAATAATAATAAAAGAACCTAGATATCATCTTTCAGGAAATCATCAAGGAAAATTGCTCTGATATATTAGAATCAGAAGGTAAAACAACCATTGAAAGAATTCGCTGACACCAGAAAAAGACCTATAATGAAAACGCCAATGAATATTGTAGTTTCAGAATTGTCAGATTAAGGAGGAAATTCTGCAAGTATCCAGAAAGGAACAATTAAATTGTCAAAGAGCCAATATCAGGATTATCCAGGACCTCGCAGCTTCTACTTTAAAGTATCAAAGGGCCTTGAATATGACATTCTGAAGGCCAAAGAAACTTGGATTACAGCCCACAATTAATTATCCAGCAAAATTAAACATTATCTTTCAGGGGAAAAGATGGGCACTCAATGTATCAAGTGAATTTCACTGATTTCTGATGAAAATACCACAGCTGAATAGATAATTTCATCTTGAAATACAGAACTCAAGAGAAGCATAAAAAGTTAAAAAGCAAAACATGTTTTTTTAAAGCTAAAAAGTTTACATCCCTAAAAGAGAAGATATTTTTAACTTGAGATTTGTATTTCTGTTATGGATATACTTAGAGGCTATAGGGATAATTTGATTTTGTTGTGATGACATAAAAAATAAACTAGAGATGAAAAGGGAATGATGGAAGAAGAGAAAATGGAGGTAAAATGGGGTAAATTACATCTCATGAGGAGGCAAAAAAAGACCTATTGCAAATGAGAGAAAAGAGGGAGATGAGCATTGTGTTAACCTTGCTCTCATTAGATTTGGTTCAAACAGAGAATATCAGCCATATCTAGCTTCACAGAAAAAAGTTCTCTTACCCTAAATGGAAATAGTAAAGGGCAGGGGAAAGGAAAAGAGGAGGCTAATAGAAGGAAGAAGCAGGAAAAGGGAAAGGGATAAGAAAATGGTAGGGGCTGTAAAAGGAGAGAGTTTTTATGAAGAAGGTGGTGATCAGAAGCAAAACACTGAAGAGGAAGGAAAGGGGTAAAGGAAAGAGAAAAGTATAACTTGAGGAAAATAAGATGCCAGGAAACAGAGTTAGTAATTTTAATTGTGAATGTGACTGTGATAAATTCTCCCATAAAATGGAAGCAGATAACAGACTGGATTAAAAGACAGAATTCTACAATATGCTGCAGACTCTTGGTGTACTTAAAGCCACATTAAGGCATCTGTTGCAATCTGAGCTATCACTAGTCAGCTTGAATTTGTCTTGCTCCTAATCTGTGATGGTTCTGGAAAGGGATATGAAACCAGTGACTTCATGAAACTCTGCCTCACCTAAAATTCAATTTATGCACAAATCAAAAGATATAACCTTATCCCATTTTGAAATTTTTTTACCCTATGTCAAACTCCTATCATGACAGGCAAGAGATGAAGTGGCAGGTGCAAATACATTAGGAGGTGTAGTCACAACACTGCAAAGAGGCAGGCAAGTCATAGGGTCATCTTTTCACTAGAAGTAGAACTGAGATTCAGACTGCCCATCTCCTGAAGTATAGAAGGGACAAGAAATAGTTTCCTAAGAATCCTCTACTTTATCCACTCCTGCTCATCTTACCACAGTAGGCAGGGATTACACCCTGTGGATGAAACAAACACACACACACACACACACACAAAAAAAAAAATTATACAAAATCCTCTGCAGAGATAATTCCACTCACTATTGGAATATGGAATATGCATGTATTTATGTATAACTCTAAATCCAGTATATCTGAAAAAAAAAAACAAAAAACAAACAGCTCTTGTTGTGAAAGAACTCAGCAGGTATGGCATCCAAATAGCAGCCCTGTGTGACATAAGACTACACACTAGCAAATGAAGGCCAGCTTAGGAAGTGGGAGCTGGATATTTTTTTGTTTGTTTGTTTGTTTGTTTTGTTTTTGTTTTTGTTTTTGACAGAGTGGCTGTAATGAAGGGAAGTTGTATGAAGCTGGCATAGGATTTTCAATCAAAACTAATTTAGCAAATAAGCCTGTATAGTGGCAAAAGGATTGAATGACAAACATATGACAATGTGATTACTATTTCCAGGAAAGCATCATGACGACCATCATCAGTGTGTATGCTCCCATCCTGATAAATTGTGATGAAATCAAAACAAAATTAAGAAGACCTAGGGAAGGATTTTTTTTGTTTTTGTTTTTGTTTTTGTTTTTTATTTATTTTTAATCAATGTGCTGAAAAAGGACCAGTTTATAATCCAGGGTGACTTTAATGCAAGAGTAGGTACAATGATCAGATATTCCAAGGAATCCTTGAGAGGAATGGAATAGAATTGGTCACTTCCTATTATAGACTTGTACATTTCATGACCTCATCAAAAACATTGTCTTCCATGAAATAAGAATTACTTTAATAATAATAATAATGATAACAATGATTTCAATAAAACTTTATTAATGCATCCTTTCAGCAGACTATATCATAGTTAAGAAGAAGAGACAGGCAAGCTGTGAGAGTGTTGAAGGCAATGTGTTGTACAAAGTGCTGGCGTGATTGGAGACTTTACCCTCTTCAAACTAAATATGTACAATCAACAAAAGCTACAGCATAAGGCAAAGCAACTGCCAGAAGACATACTATTAAAGAGATTAGAGTGCTTCTCTGAGATGGAACACTTCATTTCTGACTTAGAGGGAAAAGTGAGCCAAAATGCAGAGCAATAGTGGAGCAGAGGAGGAATAAGCAGCTTTAAGAAATTTAGTGTACAACACTGCACTTACTCATCTGGGTCAGGACACTTATAAACATCAAGATAGTTTTGATGAAAATTATGAGGAAATTCTGAAGATGCTAAATTTAAAAAGAGAGATATCCAGTAGGATAGTTCATCCATTTATTTTTATATATACTAAACATATGCATGGGTAATTTTTCAACATTGATCCTTGCAAAAACTTCTGTTTCAACTTTTCCCTTACTTCCCTTCATCCCCTCCCTTAGATGGCAGGTAGCCCAATACATGTTAAATATGTCAAAGTATATGTTAAATACAATATATGTATACATATTTATACAGTTATCTTGTTGCACAAGAAAGATTGGATTTAGAAAGAAAGTAAAAATAACCTGAGAAGAGAAAACAAAAATGCAAGCAAACAATAACAGAAAGAGTAGGAATGTTATGTTGTGGTCCATACTCATTTCCCAGTGTTCTTTCTCTGGGTGTAGCTGGTTCTGTTTATTGTAAATCAATTGGAACTGATTTGGATCTTCTCATTGTTTAAGAGAGCCACATCCATCAGAACTGATCATCTTATAGTATTGTTGTTGAAATATATAATAATCTCCTGGTTCTGCTCATTTCACTCAGCATCAGTTGATGTAAGTCTCTCCAAGCCTCTCTGAATTCATCATGCTGGTTATTTCTTATAGAATAATAATATTCCATAACATTCATATTCCACAGTTTATTCAGCCATTCTCCAATTGATGGGCATTTATTCAATTACCAGTTACTAGCCACTATAAAAAGGGCTGCCATAAACATTTTTGCACATAGGGTCCCTTTCCCTTCTTTAATATCTCTTTGGGATATAAGCTCAATATTAACACTGCTGGATCAAATTCCATTTTCCTTGGAATTGTTTACTTTTTCCAATTCACAAATTCTGTTTTCCTGGGAGTTAACTTTTCCAATTTGCAAATTCTGTTTTTCAGGGAGTTGATTTATTTGTCCACTCTAACTTTTAATAAGTAACATGACTTATCCTGATCCTCTTCCAAAGATTTCCCTTCCTTTCCCCATTTTTTCTTCTAGCTCTCTTTTAACATTCTTTTTAATTTCTTTCATGAGAGCCTTGTGTGATGGGGACCAGATCATATCTACCTTTGGATATAGAAACAAACTGTTTTTAGTCTCCTCCAGGTTTGAAGTCTGCTCTCTTTCCATATAGAAGCTAGCTATAATTAGAGTCCACTTTGCCTTTTTGCTCATTTTGAAAAACAAAAACAAAAACAAAAACAAACAAACAAGCAAACAACTATGGTCTGCTTGTGGGGGGGGGGCAGTGGGATATTTTCAAGCTGTCTGTACAGGCAACAGGAAGTGGCAGAGAAGAGGCAGTGGGACAGCATCCACAGGCTGTGTTGGGATTAGCAGTTGTGCTGAAATCATCGGTAGTGGGAAGGCAGCAACTAGGGCTGTGCTGGGACAAGCAACTGCAGCTGCACTTGGATCATGCTGAGTCACTTAAGGCTTTGGATGGATATGGCCAGATCCAGAGAGACTTTAAAGTTTTGGGATTATAGTCTCTACCCTCTGTGTTTATAGCTTCTCTGCTGATCTACTGGCTTGCTGTCAGGGCAATTTAGCAAACACTATGTTAGAGTTCTCCTCACAGATTTCTGCCAGTAGAGACCACTTCCCACCCCACTCCTGTCTGCTCAGTGTGCTCTGTTTCCTGTGTTCTCACTGCTTACCTGAGGTCTATGCCTGGCCCACCTCTGTTCCGTGTCTGTGCACAAGCAAAACAGACCTTTTTTGGTGAATTTTAAGATTATCTTTGGTTGGAAATGTGTTGTACTCCCAATATTCATGGGTTCTGACAGTCAAGCACTAATTCTGAGTATATGTTTTGTAAAATAGATTGAGGGTAAAGGAGACTTTAGGAAGAGGCATGTATCCTCTCTACCATCTTGGCTCTACCTCCCTATTTCATCCATTTCTAAGAAGATATCATTTAACTCCATCAAAAGTAAACTCCAAGTGAAGTATAGAGAAATGTGGAAATCTTGGCCAAATAAAAAGGCATGTGAAATTTAGTTTTACACTGATAATAACAGTCCAAGATGCTTTTATGATGCCCCAAATAATATTTATGGAGCAAAGATCTATTATACATCTTAATTACTCAGGGTTGATAGAGACACATTGATTAGTGATAATGACACAATCCTGGGGAGATGGATGTTATAAAAAAATTGCCATCAATCAATGCTGAAGTCACTGACTGATACTTGAAGCTGAAGTTAATTTCTCTCTAGCTGAGTCTCCAACTGAAGAAGAAATTTTTGAATGTCATTGAACTCCTCTTATGTGGCAAAGTGATTGGTGCTAATTCTAATTCAACTGAGATTTACAAAGTGGGGCATCCACTACTTATGCAAAAGCCTATTGAATTTTCTGGGTTATATGACAAGAAGAGTTTCTCCCTCAACATTTCAAAGATGCCTACATTTTCCATCTTTTTTAAAGATAGAGGAAATAGTTTGACCTGTGACTATCATGGGGGTGAGAGGTCCTCTTTCTTAATCAGTGTTGGTAAAATTATTGTCAGAATCCTCTTTAATAGGTGTAGAGGGCCACAGATAGTGGGGGAACTCTGGGTGAGGTATAAGACCCTTTAGTCAAGAAGGAACCTGCTATAAATGTCTGGTTCGGCTCCCAACCTCCCCTAAGGGCTCTCAGCCCTGCTGAGAAGTCAGGAGGCAGTGACAACTGTGTTGTAGTTGAAGCAGAGTGATACCAAGTGGCAAAGAGTCATCTACATACAATAGCAAGTTGTTTATGTGTTGTCACATACACAGTATATAGTTATGCATGTGCAGTGTTGCTAGTTATATTAGGGTATATAAGGCTGAGAGAATTTGGATTATGTTTGACTATCCATGTGAGTCTTGTCTCATCACTCTTCCACTAAGAGCAAGGACTCGGGCTGGTCCCAAGATCTTCCACAGAGCTCATCAGTACAGTATATTTTGGCACCTCCAGCGTGGGGGGCTCTAGAAAGCACACAACATTTGGCACCCGATGTGGGGCCTTAGCCATAGACATAGCAGCTTGACTAACTCTATTGGCCAAGTTTGGCCAAGGAGTCCTCATGACCCTAGAAATAAGGTGAGTATAAAGACAGGCAAATGAAAGGTACAACAGTTAGGGCTAAACTAGTCATTTTTGTTTTTTTTAGCCAAAATAGGGCAACTGCTAACAAAAGAGCCTCCCTCCCAAGTGAAGTATGAAGCATGTTTAGTTAGGTTAATAGAGAAACAAGGTTTGTTGGTGATTCAAGTAGATCACTGAATTCTCAGATGCTCTGGAGTGCTTGTCTTTGTGTCTTTTGGAGCCAGAGATGTGGAAGTCAGTGAGGGATTAACTAACTGAATATAATGGGGTAAAATTAACTTTAAGGAACCCTACTTTTTATTGTGGGGTGTTGAACAAGGAAATGCCAGGAGAAAAACAAGTAGAGGGTTGGTGCTGGTAGCCTTGGAGGGTACAGCATGTGGGATGGAGCTAAGAAAATCTTTTTTTAGTATTTTGTTTACATTGTTTATTACTGCTTTAGGAGGTTTGAGGAGCTTGGAAAGTTGGGCTGGGAGGGAGATAAGGACTGCCCTGGGAGGTTTAAGGGTATAGAACTTCTCAATTTCCCAGCCTACCTTCTCTTCTGCCTAAGCAATGCATTTGCTCTTGGGGCATTCTCTGCCTTCTGCTCCTCCTCCCTCAATTCTGCCTTCATGGGCAGGAAAAGGAGGGGAAGGAGGGGTGGTGACACCATCAGCCCTTCAAGCACAGTTTTGCCCTCCTATGTCCTGAGGCAAGGCAAAAGAGAAGAGACATTTTATTGCAGTTAGGATTTCTATTGAGTGCTTCAATTTTTAGGCATCCATTGGGAAGCTAATACACCAGTGGGGGTTGAAGCATGGCCCTTAGCCAGTGAAAAAAATTCAGGCCTTTTTAAATGTAATTCAGGAGCAACACCAAGGATACCTACAACCTTTTCTAAGTCTTTGGAACTCCCCTGTATTTTCTGTAAAAAAGAAATCTGGAAAATGGAAGATGTTGACTGATTAAAAAAAGTAAATGAACACATGGAAGCAATGGGAGCTCTTTGCCCTGGACTTCCATCTCCTATTCAATTGCCTAGGAAATGGTCTCTGGCTTATAGACATTAAAGACTATTTCTATTCTGTCCCTCCTGATAAGGAAGATATGAAAATATTTGCCTTTTCAGTGCCCAGCATTAATTCAGCTGAGCCTTATAAAATATATGAATGGAAAGTTTTGCCACAGGGAATGAAAAATAGCCCTACCATGTAACAAATATATTTGGCTGCTTCCCTTACTCCAGTAAGAAAAACATTTCCAAAAGTTATGTTATTACATTATATGGATGATATCTTGGGATGTGCTCCTAAGGAGCAAATGTTAGAAGCATGTCTACAAACAACAATAGAAACAATTGGGAACTACAAATTGCATGTAGCTCCAGAAAAAAAAAATTCAAAGGCATGCTCCTTTTCAATAATTAGGATAAAAAGCATATCCTAAGGTGCTTACAGTACAAAAACTTTTTTTAAGAACAGAAAAGTTGAACACCTTAAATGACTTTCAGTAATTTATAGGAGCTATCCAATGGATGTGTCCAGTGTTAAACTTAACTGTTTATCAATTACAACCATTGTAAGACATTTCAAGGGGAGATACTATTTTAGACTCACCATACCAGCTTATAAAAGAAGCCCAAGAAGCTCTGATAGAGGTAGAACTGGATTTACCAATGTGGTTGAGTCATGCAAAACAGTTTTTGATACAAAAGAGGCACCTACATCAGTCCTTCATCAAGGATACAGTGTGACCCTCCAATCACAACCAGACCAAAACCTTATTCCTTACCCAGTTTTTGAGGCTAGAATCATATTAAAAGACGTTAAGTGCATAATACAATTATGTGGGATAAGACCTGACAAGACATACATCTTTTATACCACTGCACAAGTTAATGTATGCTGTGTAACTATCCCAGAGTGGCAAATTTTATTGGCCACAGCTCCAACTTTTACACACAGGCCCATCTTAAAGATTACATGGCTATCATATAATTGGCCATGGATTTTTGAAGAAAATGTTTCTAAGGTTCCTCTTAAAGGACCAACTATATTTACATATGCATCCAAACATAACATTTGCACTGTGTAGTCTCATGACATAGCTAGAAAAAGAGTAGTCAGAACTTCCTTTCAGTCCACTCAGCAAAATGAATTGTATCATGCTAGCCGTTACTTACTATCCAGGAGATGTAAATATAATATCAGATTCGGCCTATTCAGTAGGTGTGGTAAAAAGAATTGCCACAGCTCAAATTTGTAGCTTCTAACATATATCAAAAGCAAATGAGAAAGCATCCAGGTAAGATTTATATCTTGCATGTCCACTCTCATACTGAACTTCCAGGTCCTATTTTTAATGGAAATTCAAAGGCAGATAGCCTTCTCACTACATTGGCCAATACTCCTTTATTTCAGGCAGCCCAAAAATCTCATTCTAAATTTTATCAGGCTTCTTGAGCTTTATGTTTGCCATTTGGGATAACAAAGGAGGAAACTAGGATCATAGTAAAAGTCTGTTCAGCTTGCCTTCCTTTCCATTCCCTCTAGGGAATAACCCTTGTGGTTGGAGACCTAATGAAATTTGGCAAATGGATGTGACCCATTATAAATCTTTTGGTCGTCTGTCATTTATCCACATTGTGGTAGACACTTTTTCAGGATTCACTTTTGCAATACCAGCAGCAAAAGAGACAGCCCGAGTGGTCACTGAATTCCTTATACAAGCTTTTGCAGCTTGTGGGTGTGCCACAAGAAATAAAAACAGATAATGGACCTACATATACTTCTAAACATTTTGCACACTTTTGTGTACACTATCAGATTTTACACACCACTGGCATACCTTTGAATCCTCAAGGACAGGTAATAGTAGAGAGCAGGAACAGAGACACCAAGATGCTCCTCTAAATACAAAAGAAAAGGGGAGCCACGGGTAACCCTAGAGAAGTTCTAAACTTAACTCTTTATGTTACTATTTTTTTTTTATTTTTTATTTTTTTTATTTTTGATGAAAATGCACTGGCTCTGGAAGATTGGTTTCATAATCCACCAGAAGGGCAGTGTACAGTGCGAGCTGCTCCAATACCTTTAGATAATTGTCAGGTGATGTGGAGAGATCCAGAGAGTGGTGACTAGAAGGGACCAAATAAACTCGCCACTTGGGTAGAGGGTTTGCTTGTGTTTCTACAGATGGAGAAGGAATCTTATGGGTGCCAATGAGCCATATCTGCTTTGTGTATTAGAGGAAATCAGAAAAAGAGAAGGCCCTCGAAATAAAGGAGAAGACCCAAAAATATAGGGTGGTTCTATCTGATTATGTCCATCACTAAAAGAGCATGGCTGTCAACCCTATGTGTATGGCAATTGACTCATGAGCATTACCATGACCACAAAAATAATTGTTAATGAGACTGATGGAGAACTTCAAAACCTTCAGGAATCATTGGATTCCCTGAGACATGAAGAGAATGACAATAGATTGGTTTTGGACCCTCTTTTGGCTGTTGAAGGAGGTGTATGTGTGGTTGTGAACTGATAGTTATTTTCTATGCCTTCCTTCTGGAACTCATGGAAGCCTTTTACAGTATCTTATTTATTCATATTGTTTGTTATATTACTACTTGTTTGTGTGATATTACTACCTGTTTGTAACACCTCCCATGCTGGTGGGTTTACCTACTGATGTACAACCTGCTTCAATTAAAACAAAAGAAAAGGAGAGATATAGAGGATCATAGATAGTAGGGGAACTCTGGGTAAGGTATAAGATCTTTCAACCCAGAGAGAACCTGCTAACAATGTGTGATTCTGCTCCCCATCTCTCCTAAGGACTCTCAGCATTCCAGAGAAGTCAGTGAGCAGTGAAAACCTGTAATTAAAGCAAAACGTCATCAACTTGCAATAGCAAGTTGTTTATGTGTTCCCACATATGCAGTCTTGCTAATTATATAAGGGTATTAGGATATATAAGGCTGAGAGAATTTGGAATAAACAGACTCCATGCTTTACCATCCTTGTGGATCCCTACCTCCTTACTCCTCCACTAAGACCTAGGACTCAAGCTGGTTCTGAGATCCTCCAGAGAGCTAGTCCAGATGATATATTTTGGCACCCCAGCATGGGGTCTCTAGAAAGCACACAACAAATATGGTGATCCTCTACCTGGTAGATGTTCATCTATTCAAGAATGGCTTTAGGAAGGGCTAAGGAATGGATGGTTGCTGCTTAACAACTTCAGGAGATCTTCCAGCAGCAGACAACTGTACACAATGCTCATCAATCAGACCAAGGCCTTTTGATACAGTCAGTCATGTTATGGAAAATTATGTCAAAATTTGGTTGCCTAGTTCATCAGTATGGTATATCATTTTCATTATAGCATGCTTGCCTGAGTTCTGGATAATGTTATATTTTTCCAGTCACCTAGGAAGTAAAACAAGGTTGCATACTTGCTTTCATACTTTTGAACATGATGTTTTCATCAATGTTGTCAGATACCTCACATGGTCAGTGTTACCAGATCGATGGTGCTTTACAAGTGAAGCAGAATTTCATTAGCTCAAAAAGAAATATGAGCAGTGCAAATTTAGAGATATCATATATTCATATGTAGTACTCGTATCCTACCTGTAGTAGAATGTTTTATGCTCATATTGGTCAAAATAATAATGTCATTTTGGTCCTCTTCAAGAATGAAGGACTGAATCCTAGATTTATCTGTAAATCTACATTCAGTTTTTCTTTGGCTTCTAATGTAATTATCTGTAATGGTAACAGGTAATAAACTTTTCTAAATATAATACAACTAATATCTTCCCTTGAAAGTTCAAAAGGTCTTCCTCTGGTGAAGATAAGAAGTGGAGAGGTTGACCAAGGTCAAAGCCAAAACTCTTCCTTTGTCACTTATCTTCCCATAAACACCAGACCCTATGGTTCATATTCAGGGATTTGCTGAAATACAAGCTACAAAATCCTCAGTAATTGTTGTTTTACTCTTAATTTGATAATTTAAAGATGGTGACCTGAATGTGACCAAATTTTCTTTACCTAGTTGAACATATTTCTTATAAAAGATCCCTCCACTCACATTGACTTTTCACACTAGCCCATATTTGATAAAGAAAAGAAAAAGAAAATCAGGGTATACCTCTCAGATGGAATTTTTGATTTCTTGGAACAGTGATGACAAAATTAAAGATAATTGGATCCTTGGAGGCAACATACTGAATTATAAAATACTATCTATGCTCTATTATATTTTTTCATTCATTTTGGTTAACATTTTACAATTACATTTTGATCTTGCTGGGCCCTGTGAAAACCAGGCTTTGAGTTTGACATTTTTACCTTGGAGTATTCCTTTAACAGTGGCCTTTTCCCCAAAGGAGCCAGCAGCTGCCAAAACTTTGACTTGGAGTGTGTGGCTATGAGCTCAAGAGGTCAGAGTTGCTACCTTTTCTTCTTCTACTCTGAAAACAGTTTAGTACCAAATTTCATAGCAAAAATGCTACTATATCCAGGATTGGGTACATAGTCCTCTCCCTTTTCTACTGTTAAGGAAGAATCCCTTACCCATTTTCAAGCTCACTGACTAACTTTACAAAAGAAAAATGAAACCAGAATTTCTAGCACAAAAAGAAAAGATTAGTCTATAGAATGATTATTGAAAATATAGACATCACCTTTCAGGGATTTAGAACCTGGAGTCAACTAGAAGTCACCTTCTTACCCTCAGGTGAAAAAGCAAACTGTCCTAGATAAAAATCGCTTTCATTATTTGTTCAGTGCATAAATTCAACCAGTTGGTTTATAGGCATGATTCTGATATATGCCATTGTTCACACATGCCACTCCACCTAATCTCCATGCTTTTTTCTTGACCACCCCCCATGTGTAAAAAATACATTCTATATCCCTTTGCTTAAGAGAATTCATCTCACCTACAACCCTACTCAAAAGCCATGTTCTGCTAGAATTGTGTCTTTCCTGATTCTTTTAATGTTTAGTTACCTTAAAGTTACTTGCATTTAAATATTTCATACTTATTTATGGTGTATTGGTGTGAATGTATATAGGTATATATTCATACATATATTTATATGAGCTGCTTTGATTTCTTACCTGAAGATATGTATTACTTTATTGATTGTTTTATATCCCCAATGCCTGATACAGTTCTTGGCACATAATAAACATAATACATTCTTGCTGAATTCAAGAGAGGCTTTAAAAGTATATTGTGTTCTACTATATAAAAAAACATTTGTAAAAAAAAAATCTCCACATATACTAGACACAATGGAATCTTCTACCATCTGCATCTCTTAGTTGTATGACTACAAGAATATTAAATTCAGTAAAAAAATCATTAAAACAAAACATCAATACATGGAAGCTTATTTATTCCCTTCTTTCATTTTTTATGAAAATAAGAAGAAGCAGAATTAGGGGACTGTTGCAATAATTCAGGTGAAAGATAATAAGGATCTAAACTAAGGCAAATTTGAAATGTTACAGTATTTATCATTGTACCTGGAGTATAATAGGTGCTTAATATGCACAGTACATGGGGTTTTTTGGGGGGAGGGATTTATTTTTTAAATCATATATTTGATGCATGCATAGAATATTTTTGAACCAGATTTTATGAAGAGGAGAAAATAAACATAAAGTTGTTTTTGGAGACAATGTCTTTATTAGATAATTTAATAAAAGAAAATCACCCTTATGGACTTTTGGGGCTTGGGAATAATTACATCTTATGGATCATTTTACTCTTTCTTTTAGTCTTTTGAGACATGGGTCTAGGACAGGGTTTGCTGGGTAAAGGTGTATACATTATTTAGTGACTTGGGGATATAGTTCTGAACTGATTTCAAAATGGCTTCACCAGCCCCACTGACAGTTTGCTATATATCTGTTACAGTCTTTTAAAAATTTGCCCACATTTTTTCTTTTTGCCAGTCTTGTTAATCTGAAATTTGTGAGATGGAACTTCAGAGCTTCTTTGATTTTCATTTCTCTAACTATTGGTGATTTGGAGAATTGTTATTATCATTATTGGCCATTTGAATTATTTTTTTAAATACTCATATCTGTTGACCATTACTCAATTAGGGGCTGTCATTTATTCTTTTACATTAAAATCAATAATTTATATATACATATATATGTATATATATATGCATATATACATATATATATGATATGAAAACATTGTCAGATAAGCTTGGTTTTTCCCCTCAATTACCCATTTGTCTTTTAATTTTAACTGCACTGGTTTTGTTATCATTTTAATTTTGCAGAATCAAAACTGTCCATTTTATATTGTGTGATTCTGCCCTATGTTTGGTCATAATTCCCCTCTTTTCCTATCCAAAGATCTAAAAGGTAATTGCTTCTTTGCTCTTTCATTTGCTTATAGTGTCATCTCTAGATTTTGATAAATCATTAGAGTATGACTTTTGCTCAGATAATTCAAGCTTTAGAATTTGACCATGGTTTAGAATTCTCAGGACAAAATTGAGAAGTACATTGATTTCTAAGTTGCTTCATGAATTGATATTATTGTTTGTCCTCTGTACCAGGATTCTTTGTTGTTGTTGTTGTTGTTGTTGTTTTCATTTGTTCTTATTTCATGAAATTACAAATGATTAGATTTGAAGTTGAATCTTAAAAAATGGGCAAAAAATAGTTGTGGCTTTTTTTTTTCTGATGCCAAAAATCTATAACATAAAAATAACAAAGAGGCAATAAAATAACAATTTGCTTCTCAGTTCAGATAATCTTTACACAGTTTCTTGGGGTCCATTTACATGGAAGGAAAACTTACTTTTCTAGGCACATAGATGCATTCATCTTGTGCTTTGATACATTTATCAAAGGAATCTCAACTTTTTTGTTACCCTTTCCTTAAATTGTAATACCTCCTAAAAATCCAGGACTGCCTACAAAAGTGCCTCTGAAAACCTGTGTAATGAAATATTAAATTCTGTAAAACTATTGTAATAAAACTAAATTAATATTTAAACAACCATATGACCCCATGTCATATTTCCTATATAATCTTACATCGATTATTCAAGATTCCATTAAGTTTAATTACTATTTCTATTTAAAGCATTAATTTAAAGATAACTGAAGGAGAAATGTTTTGGTTTTTTTCTTTAATTTTATCTCTGCCTTGGTGCTTTCATACATATATGGAAACTATTAGTAAAAGATTAATGTTCTTTGAGAACTTTATCTTTAGTATTTACTGGATATTCAATAAATATTTCTTGTTATTTGGTTATGATAAAAACTTCATATTTAGATACATTACTAAAATTCATGCAGAATTATAGACATAACTTTCACAAAATCAGGAGAAAAAATACTCAGTATTCTTATTTCCAAATTGATCTAGGCAGTGTTTGCAAGCTTGTAGTTTGGCATTTAACATAATTCAGGAAAAGGAAACGAATATGATAATAGACCATAATAACTTTAGGCTGAATTTTAAACTACCTCCTCTTCTTTGGTCTTAGTAGATATTCTGAATGATTATTTTATTCATAATGGCAAATCATCAACTGAAACATCTTTCTTCATTCTACTTTTGACAATGCACTTTCCATATTTTCAAATTTTAAAGAAAATAATTGTCACAGAAATTCAGAACAAGATGATAGTGATACTAAGAATGAAAAATTCAACTTTTCGGCAATGTGTATATAGCTTATTAAGTTGAATTACTGTGACATATATGTATGTGTATATATATATATATATGTATATATATATGTATATATATATATATATATATTTATGCAATAGTATAATTAAAGATTTCCCGATACTATAATGATATAAATGGATTTTATATAAAATATGAATGTGTCACCTAAATATAGTGAGTGAAAAGAGAATTTCTGATAGATGGGATCATAATTATTTGGATTTCATATTGTTTCTTTCAAACTGAAATATTTATTAAGTAGTCTCAAAACTAAGTTTATAATATATAATCTTCAGAACTTATTTAAAATAGTCCACTTGGAAAAATGGTCTTATTAAAAACGAAGCTGTTGATGACCTCACCTTATCTTCTATATCTATCATTCATCATTTATTTTTATTAAGCAAAGTTTCCAGTTGCAGCTTACCTTTCTATGAGAATTGATTTTCTTTTTGTTTTATTACTTAAGTCTTTCAAGCATTTGTGATTTCATCAGTGTGGGAACTCTTATCACTGATGAAAATCATTAGCTTAATGCCTCATCATAATATAGGGATGTCACTAGGTTCTTAAAAGCCATGACATTAGAGCACAACCTTTGTTACATGCTTCTAAACCAGAAGGATAAACCAACAAATGAGCTTAATTTTTCACAAAGGCCCAGATTTGCTCAATTCTGAGAAGCTTATCACTAGAAATTATTCTTTGTAGCCATATCAACTCATTTAGACTCCAAGAAAAGACAGGTGATCAATGATCTATATCAGTGAAAAGAATAACCCCCAATGTGGAAATCACTGATACCTGAAGTACAGAGGTAAATCAAGTTATCAGAGAAATAGGAATAAAAGTTGTAAGCTAAAACTGATTTATAATTTTTTCAAAGATGTGGTTTACTTGGTGCGGAGAAACTTATAAGGGAATTCTTGCAAATTGGCACTTGCTTTGCCACTCATAGTCTTAGAGAGTTGCATGAGTACACTGAAATACTAAAGGATTTGCCTAGAGTCATAAACCAGTCTATGTCAGAGGAGAAACTTGAATCCATATTATCATGAATCCATGACCTGACCAAAAAAAAAAAAAAAAAACTATGTTGCTTTCATTTGTATATGAGTCAGTATATATATATATATATATATATATATATATATATATATATATTTGTTTCTCCATCCATCACTATCACTTTTATATTTATCTATTATTTATTAGTTATCTGCTTATTACTATGATCTAGTTATCTTTTCAATATCTCTATTATCTAGTTATGTATTATATATCCATATACATATGTATACATTTCTATTTGAAAGTTTAGTGTTTTTGCTTTTTTTTTTTTTTCCTTCAGCTGATTTCAGTGAATTCACTCACTACTACCATCTGGTAGCAATAGAATTTAAAGTGTTGAATCTTCCTTGTGTACTATGGAACAACTATTTGTGATTTCAGAAATGGTTTTTAGCTTCCGGTACAGAATAAGCAGAAGGAGAGAGAAAGCACACTAGAATCATAAGCAGATTTTTTTTTTTGTTTGTAGAGCAGTAGAAAATAACACTGAAAGACATGAATCACTGCATGACAGAACTGGATCATCTACTTTAATTCTTACCATGAATAGATGAGACAACCAAGACATAGAGAAGTTGATAGATATGTGCAAAATCACATAAAAAATTAGTGATAAAATTGGATAAGACTCCAGATCTTCTGCCTCATTCTCTTGTATCTGCTCTACATTATAAGAAACACACAAAGTATATTCAGAGTCCTAATATTTATTTTCTATATTTGCTCAAATTCCTGAGATTATTGAAATTTCAACTCTTCATTCATTAACAATAGTGTCCGATTCTTCATGATCCCATCCTGCAAAGTTACTGGACTAGTTTTCTATTTCCTTCTGCACTTCATTTTAAAGAGGAGAAAACTGAGACAAAATTGTTGAATGACTTTCCCATCTGAGGCCCGATTAAAACTCAGTAAGATGAGTCTTACTGATGCTAGGCCCAGCACTCTAGCCACTGTAGCATATAATTGCCATGATACTCTCTGGATAACTAGAAATATTATTCTTTAAGTATATTAATATATTAAATATATTAAGAAAATTTTATTTTTCATCAGTTTTCTTTTCCCAGTTCTTTTTGTTGATTTCATATAGATATAGATATATTTGCTAATCTGCATCAATTCTATTATAATTTTACTTATATTGAAACAGACATAATTACTTCTCTCTATAATATTTTATTGTTTAAATGATTATATATGCATTATCTTGTGAGTCAAATATGATTTTATATCTGTTTTTGAAACATGATCCTGCTAAGAAAGCAAATATATCTGTAGCTAAATTTCAGCTCTCCAACTTTCTAATTGTGTCATTTAGGGTAAGTTGTTTAATTTATCCAAAACTATTAAAAGAAGAGAATAAATATTAAATCATTTCTGAGTTTCCTCTCAACTGTATTTTTGGGATCCTATGTTGAACTCACATCCTTTGATCCAAAACATTCCTATCACTAATTCATACTTCAAAATCATAGGAAACAATTTCAACTATTCAACAGATCTAATTTTCAATTAAACTTTAGATTGTGCAAAAGGTTTGTGTTTCTTTAAAAATAAATTTACAAGGATCTAAAAGCTTAGAGTTGGAAGGGACCTCATAACTCATCAAGTACAATTCTTTTTATTTTAGACGCAAGAAAATTAAGAAACATAAAGTATAAGTTGTTGGCTGAAGCTCAAATTCAAGGCTAAGCTTCCTGTATAGCTACGGAACAGTCACACATCCTAAATGATAGCTACTCTTTCAGAAAGAGAAGGATAGAGAGATGGAACACATCTTTTGATGATTTAAGCCAATAACAGAGAAAAGAAACTTCCCTATTCTTTCAGCATACTGGAGAATCTTATAGGAAGTAAAATATAAAAGGCCTAGTACTCATAGAGTTGTACATTAACTAAACAAGGTTATTAAAAAAAAAACAAAATATTTTAAAGTATTCTAGGAAAGTAACCATGTTGGTTAAGGACTTTTATATGATGATATAGGAGAATCAGTGAAAAGATTTACATATATAAACAGTAGAAGATCCTAGTCTTTAAAGTGTTATTATATCAGGGAAAAATTTTGATTCGTATAAAAGAGGGATTTAGTGAACATGGGCCAAGTGGATTTGGGCATATATGTCCAGGAAGAGTCAGAATAGGAGGATCTTAACATTCTGGACTATAGGTAATAGTCTATGTATTCATCGCTTTAAAAGATTCTTGGCAACTTTTTTGGTGCTCTTAAATTGGTTCTTTCTGAATAAATACAGACTCTTTCTAATGCTTATTATACTTCTCTTTTCTATCCTGATCTTATTTCCTCTTCTTTTTTGCTCTCATATCTTGTCCCCATTATATCCTCTCTTCATGGTTTGAAGAAGGTGTGATATAGGTGAAGAGGAAGAAAAAAAGGTGGAGAGCAAGCAGAAGATATCTATTTCAATTTTCTTTCTTCTTTAAGCATTATCTGCCACCATACATATACATCTATATAAATATAACTAGTAAAGACTTTAAGTTGTCTTCTAATCCCTTTAATCCTTTTGACTTTAGTCTTCTGTTAAACTTAATTACCTTTCTTTTTTTTCCCCTGGTTCCCTAGAATTTAAAGGAGGTTAAGTAGTAAAAAATTAGTTTTCCCTGGCTTCAGTATGTCAAAAATACTTGATTACCCTATTAAGAAAATTGAGGAGAGATCAAGGGGAAGAGAAAACTTCTTGGAGAGCAATCTAGATTGTATATATATATATATATATATATATATATATAATTTTCAATATTTTGGTGCATCCTTTAGAAATGCCATATTAATTCTTGACATTTTACCTGCAATATTATCCTCTTCAACAGATTTTAAACAAAAATCAAGGCAAAGGTTTTTCTCTAACCCCAAATGCCTATTTTAAAGAAATGCATTCTAACTAAAACTATTGCTATCAACTGAGAATTTTCTAATTAATTTTTTGTTTTAATTTTCATATCCTCCTCTTCCTGCTTTTCTAAGGGGTAGGAAGTGTTGAAATGAAATGGAGATTGGGCACTCTTTTCAGGCTCTTTAGATTTCAAATTTTGTTGAAGAAATGGTATAGGTCATTTAGAGAATTTTTATTTAAAGTAATTTAGTACAGGGAAAGCTGGTGAAATTGTAATTGGATTTGATTTGTGGTTCTGAAATTTACTAGACTTGCATATATCACTTATCTTCTATGGTTTTCTCATATGTAAGATAAGGCAGTGATATCTGTAGCACTTAATTCTCAGATTTTTTTTCAAGGAAAATACTATTAATCTTAAAAAAAACTAATTAGATATGAGTTTTTAGAATCTTTTTTTAAGATGGACATTATTGATTATTCATTTCAATCTCCTTGACTTACAGATGAGAAAACTGTCACCCAAGAATATTAAATGACTTGCTTTTCACAGCTAAACAGTGATGAAATTGGAATCATTTCTTTTTTTTTTTTTTGAATTTTTTTTTATTATATATATATATATATATATTTTATAATATTATCCCTTGTATTCATTTTTCCAATTTACCCCCCCTCCCTCTATTCCCTCCCCCCGACTACAGGCAATACCATACATTTTACATGTGTTACAATATAGTCTAGGTACAATACATGTGTGCGAATATCATTTTCTTGTTGCACAATAAACATTAGAATCCGAAGGTATATGCAACCTGGGCAGACAGATATTAGTGCTAACAATTTTCATTCCCCTCCCAGTGTTTCTTCTCTGGGTGCAGCTACCCCTGTCCATCATTGATCAACTGGAAGTGAGTTGGATCTTCTTTATGTTGAAGATTTCCACTTCCATCAGAATACATCCCCATACAGTATTGTTGTTGAAGTGTACAGTGATCTTCTGGTTCTGTTCATTTCACTCAGCATCAGTTGATTTAAGTCTCTCCAGGCCTCTCTATATTCCTCCTGCTGGTCATTTCTTACCGAGCAATAATATTCCATAACCTTCATATACCACAATTTACCCAACCATTCTCCAACTGATGGACATCCATTCATCTTCCAGTTTCTAGCTACAACAAAAAGAGCTGCCACAAACATTTTGGCACATATATGTCTCTTTCCGCTCTTTAGTATTTCTTTGGGATATAATCCCAGTAGTAGCGCTGCTGGGTCAAAGGGTATGCACAGTTTGATAACTTTTTGGGCATAATTCCAGATTGCTCTCCAGAATGGCTGGATTCTTTCACAACTCCACCAGCAATGTATTAGTGTCCCAATTTCCCCACATCCCCTCCAACATTTGTCATTATTTGTTCCTGTCATCTTAGCCAATCTGACAGGTGTGTAGTGGTATCTCAGAGTGGTCTTAATTTGCATTTCTCTGATCAGTAGTGATTTGGAACACTCTTTCATGTGAGTGGATATAGTTTCAATTTCTTCCTCTGAGAATTGTCTGTTCATATCCTTTGACCATTTATCAATTGGAGAATGGTTCGGTTTCTTATAAATTATGGTCAGTTCTCTATATATTTTGGAAATGAGACCTTTGTCAGAACCTTTGTTTTTAAAAATATTTTCCCAATTTGTTACTTCCCTTCTAATCTTGTTTGCATTAGTATTATTTGTACAGAAACTTTTTAGTTTGATGTAATCAAAATCTTCTATTTTGTGATCAATAATGATCTCTAGTTCTCCTCTGGTCATAAATTCCTTCCTCCTCCACAAGTCTGAGAGGTAGATTATCCTCTGTTCCTCTAATCTATTTATTATCTCCCTCTTTATGCCTAAATCATGGACCCATTTTGATCTTATCTTGGTATATGGTGTTAAGTGTGGATCCATATCTAATTTCTGCCATACTAATTTCCAGTTTTCCCAACAGTTTTTTCCGAATAATGAATTTTTATCCCTAATGTTGGAATCTTTGGGTTTGTCAAAGATTAGATTGCTATAGATGTACCCTTTTTTGTCCTTTGTATCTAATCTGTTCCACTGATCTACCGGTCTATTTCGTAGCCAATACCAAATGGTTTTGGTGACTGCTGCTATATAATATAGCTTTAGATCAGGTACACTTAGACCACCTTCCTCTGAGTTTTTTTTCATTAGTTCCCTTGCAATTCTTGACCTTTTATTCTTCCATATGAATTTTGTTGTTATTTTTTCTAGGTCATTAAAATAGTTTCTTGGGAGTCTGATTGGTATAGCACTAAATAAATAGATTAGTTTGGGGAGTATTGTCATCTTTATTATATTCGCTCGGCCTATCCAAGAGCACTGAATGTCTTTCCAATTATTTAAATCTGATTTTATTTTTGTGGCAAGTGTTTTGTAATTTTTCTCATATAATTCCTGACTTTTCTTTGGTAGATGGATTCCCAAATATTTTATACTCTCAACATTTGTTTGGAATGGAATTTCTCTTTGTATCTTGCTGTTGCATTTTGTTAGTGATATATAAAAATGCCGAGGATTTATGTGGATTTATTTTGTATCCTGCCACTTTGCTGAAATTTTGAATTATTTCTAGTAGCTTTTTAGCAGAGTCTTTGGGGTTCTCTAAGTATACCATCATGTCATCTGCAAAAAGTGATAGTTTAATTTCCTCATTTCCTACTCTAATTCCTTGAATCTCTTTCTCGGCTCTTATTGCCGAGGCTAGCGTTTCTAGTACTATATTGAATAGTAATGGTGATAGTGGGCAACCTTGTTTCACTCCTGATCTTACTGGGAAAGGTTGCAGTTTATTTCTATTGCATATTATGTTTACTGACGGTCTTAAATATATACTCCTGATTATTCTAAGGAATAATCCATTTATTCCTATACTCTCAAGAGTTTTTAGTAGGAATGGATGTTGGATTTTGTCAAATGCTTTTTCTGCATCTATTGAGATGATCATATGGTTCTTATTAATTTGATTATTAATATGGTCAATTATATTAATAGTTTTCCTAATATTAAACCAGCCCTGCATTCCTGGAATAAATCCTACTTGATCATAGTGTATTATCTTGGAGATGATTTTCTGAAGTCTTTTTGCTAATATCTTATTTAAGATTTTAGCATCAATATTCATTAAGGAGATTGGTCTATAATTTTCTTTCTCAGTTTTCGATCTACCAGGTTTAGGTATCAGTACCATGTCTGTGTCATAAAAGGAGTTTGGTAGGACTCCTTCATCCCCTATTTTTTCAAATAATTTATATAACATTGGGGCTAATTGTTCTTTAAATGTTTGGTAGAATTCACATGTGAATCCATCTGGCCCTGAGGATTTTTTCCTGGGGAGTTGATTAATAGCTTGTTCTATTTCTTTTTCTGAAATGGGACTATTTAAGCAATTTATCTCCTCCTCTGTTAATCTAGGGAGCCTATATTTTTGGAGGAAGTCATCCATTTCACTTAAGTTATCAAATTTATTGGCATAAAGTTGGGCAAAGTAACTCCTTATTATTTCTCTAATTTCCTCTTCATTGGTGGAAAGATCCCCCTTTTCATTTGTAAGACTATCAATTTGATTTTCCTCTTTCTTTTTTTTGATCAAATTTACCAAAGGTTTATCTATTTTATTGGCTTTTTCATAAAACCAACTCTTGGTTTTATTTATTAATTCAATAGTTTTTTTTACTTTCAATTTTATTGATTTCTCCTTTTAATTTTTGTATTTCGAGTTTAATTTTTGGTTGGGGGTTTATAATTTGGTCTTTTTCTAGCCTTTTAAGTTGTAAGCCCAATTCGTTAATCTTATCTTTCTCAATTTTCTTCAAATAAGCCTCTAAAGATATAAAATTTCCCCTTATTACTGCTTTAGCTGCATCCCAAAGATTTTGATATGATGTCTCATCATTATCATTATCTTGGGTGAAATTGTTAATTGTTTCTATAATTTGCTCTTTCACCCAGTCATTCTTTAAGATGAGATTATTCAGTTTCCAATTACTTTTTGGTCTATTTACCCCTAACTTTTTACTGAATGTAGCTTTTATTGCATTGTGATCTGAGAAGAAGGCATTTATTATTTCTGCCTTCCTACATTTAATTTTGAGATCTTTATGTCCTAATATATGGTCAATTTTTGTATAGGATCCATGAACTGCTGAGAAGAAAGTATATTCCTTCCTATTGCCATTCAGTTTTCTCCAAAGGTCTATCATACCTAGTTTTTCTAATGTTCTATTTACTTTTTTAATTTCTTTCTTGTTTGTTTTGTGGTTTGATTTGTCTAAATCTGAGAGTGCAAGGTTGAGATCTCCCACTATTATAGTTTTACTGTCTATTTCTTCTTGCAGTTCTCTTAACTTTTCCTTTAGAAAGTTAGATGCTATACCACTTGGTGCATATATGTTTAGTATTGATATGGCTTCATTATTTATGCTACCTTTCAGCAGGATATAGTTTCCTTCCTTATCTTTTTTAACGAGATCTACTTCTGCTTTTGCTTGATCTGAGATAAGGATAGCTACCCCTGCTTTTTTGGCTTTACCTGAAGCATAATAGGCTCTGTTCCAACCTTTTACCTTTACTCTGTATGTATCTCCCTGCTTTAAGTGTGTTTCCTGTAGACAACATATTGTAGGGTTCTGCTTTTTGATCCAATCTGCTATCCGTCTCCGTTTGATGGGATCGTTCATCCCATTTACATTTACAGTTAAAATTACTAATTCTGTGTTTCCTGCCATCGTATTATCTCCAGATTATGCTTTTTTCCCTTGACCCCCCTGATCCCCCTCCGCGATATTTAATTTACAGACCCCCCTTGTGACGCGCAACCCTCCCTCTTTTTTTTTTTTTTTTTTTTTAGGATCCCTCCCCCCTCCCTCCAAGTCCCTTCACTTATTCTCCTTTTCCTTTCCCCTTTTCCTCTCCCCCCTTTTAATGAGGTGAGAGAAAATTCTCTGAAAAACAAATATGTTAATTATTTACTCTTTGAGCCTCTTCTGATGAGAGTAAGATTCACACAATGATTCTCCCCCTCACTAAGTTCCCTCAGATATGGTGTATTTTCTATGTCTCTTCCTGGGATGTAGTTTCCCTCTTTTTATCACTCCTTCCCCTTTTTCTGAACCGACCTCCTTCCCTTTACCACACCCCCCTTTTTTTCTTTTATATCAGTAAAATCAAATTATCCTTGAGTATTTTTTATATACCCACAACAGAGTTACAGTTCTCAAGGGTTCTGTGTACCTTTTTCTGTTTCTCTTCAGTCTTGTGGATGTAGATCAAATTTTTTGTTTAAGTCTGGTTTTTTTCTTAGAAACATATAGAATTCCTCTGTTTCATTGAATGACCATCTTCTTCCATGGAAAAAGATGCTAAACTTAGCTGGGTAGTTCATTCTTGGTTGCAGTCCTTGATCTTTTGCCTTTTGGAATATCAGGTTCCAGGCCCTTCTATCTTTTAATGTGGAGGCAGCCAGATCTTGGGTGACCCTTATTGTGGCACCTTGGTATTTAAATTGTTTTTTTCTAGCTGCTTGCAGGATTTTCTCCTTTGTGTGGTAATTCTGCAGCTTAGCCACAATATTCCGTGGTGTTCTTTTTTTAGGGTCTATTTCAGAAGGAGTTCGATGAATTCTTTCCACATCTACTTTCCCTTCTGTTTCTATTATCTCTGGACAGTTCTCTTTGATAATTTCCTGTAAAATAGAATCTAGACTCTTTTTTTGGTCATAGTTTTCTGGAAGTCCAATAATCCGCAGATTATCTCTCCTAGATCTATTTTCCAGGTCTATAGATTTTCCCAGTAAGTATTTGACGTTGTTCTCCAGCTTCTCATTTTTTTTGTTTTGTTTGACTGATTCTTGGGTTCTCTGTGAATCATTCATTTCTATTTGTTCCATCCTGACTTTTAAGGAGTTATTTTCTTCTTTCACAGTTTTTAGTTCTTTTTGTAAATGCCCAATTTCGTTTTTAAATGAATTATTTTGCTCTATTGAGTTTTTTTCCATTTCCCTAATTTTTTTTTTTTGAGAATTATTTTCTTTTTCCAATTCAGAAATTCTATTTTCTTGAGACTTTTTTATCTTTTCCAATTCAGAAATCCTACTTTCCTGTGTTTTTTTAACCTTTTCTAATTCACTAATTTTGTTTCCCTGCATCTCCTGTGAATTCTTTATTTTTTCCAACTCCAATTTCTGGACGTTGTTATTCTCTATCATAACTTCCCTTTCTTTTTCCCCATTTTTCTTCGATCTCCCTCAATTTTTTAAGAGCTTCTTCTAGGAGAGAGTTATGTGATGGGGGGCAGGAATCGTTCCCCTTTAGGTTGTTATCTGATTCTCTGCTGTCAACTTCCTCGGGGTTGGATACCCGCTCTTTCTCTGTATAGAAGGAATCTATGGTTTTTCTAGCTTTTTTGCTCATATTAAAAAAATCTTTTGCGGTCTGTCTCTGGGGTAGGAAATTATTTACTTCTTTACCAGCTTCCTCCCAGACGGGATGGATGCAGCGGCTCCTGAGCCTGAGCTAAGAGAGAGCTCTGGGAGAGAGTTCCCCACCCCCTCCCTGGAAGTGCCTCAGAGGTGATTAGCACTACTGTGCTTCGAGGGCGTAGAATAGTGAAGACAGCACGAAGCCCAGCCTATGTGTCCGGGTGAGGAGTGGATGTCTGCAGCAGGTGACGTGAGAAGCCCCTGTGCTCAAACTGGAAGTGTCTGCCAGAAACCGCGGTCCCTAGTTCAAAGGTTCCGCTTCTCTGGGACTTCCTGGAGCTGAGTTCCACTCCCTCCAGCTAAGCTAGGCAGTGTGTGTTGCCTTGGGCCGTATCCACCCACTTGTCAATCTCTTAACTATTCTCAGGTGGTAGCTGAGGCCACACCCCCTGGTGCCGAGTCTGTTGAGTCACCCCCAGGGTCCGGGGAAAATCTAATCTGAGTTTTAAAATATTTTGGCTTTCTCTTCTGAATTGCTAAATAATTAGCAGAGAAGAGCTAACAGCCTGTGCCAGATTCCTTTACCTCAGTGGCTTCTCTGATCCCAGAGCCCTTCCCAGCTCAATGGGCGCAGTGTGCCCCTACCCCACCGTCTGTGCTGGTCTTTCTTATTCCTCCCCTGAGAACTGACCTTTCCTGTTGAAACTCCAGATTCTCTTCAGCTGGTAAGTCGTGCTTCCAGTCCTTGTGGTATCTATCAGTCCTGAGCTAATTTTGATACTTAATTTATCTAATTGGTTGTGAGGGAGTGAGGACGTTCACTGAGTCATGTGTTTCTTCTCCGCCATCTTGGCTCCGCCCCGGAATCATTTCTTTCTAAAATAAAAACAAAACAAAACATACAATGGTTACAATATGCATTATATAGAAGGCATTTACCCACACTGGTGAAAGAATAGATCCTTGAATAATTACTGTATAGTAATAATTAATATTTTCTTAGCTCTTGTTTTATAATTTGCATTGTATTAAGAAATCTTGGATGGAATCAAAGTATTTTGAACCCAGAAAGGATTATAGACATTCTTTAGTTCAACCCTTATATTCCAAATGAAGCAAAGAAGTAGGATAAGGTTAATTATCACTTAGTGACATAGTTGGGGTGAGAAGCTGTTTTTTTCTAAGTGACAATCCAGGACTCTTTCCACTAGATTATTCTAAGAACTGCAAGTACCTAGGAAATTTAACTCAAAACTGCACATACCTTTGATAATTAACGACAGTGTTAAATGTATCATAGATGCATCAATCAAGCAATAATTGCATAGCAGCATGAAGTCAGGAGGATCTGAGTTCAAATTTGACCTCAGATACTTTACAATTACTAGCTGTGTGACCCTAGGCAAGTCCCTCAATCCCAACTGCCTCACAAAAATCAACAACAACAACAATCACCAAACAACAAAACAAAACAAAAATATTAAACATTGGAACTGCACCCATTAGGAAGAATCTGGGTCCTGGTAGGGGAGCTGGCCAGAGAAGGGGTGCTATGGAGGAAAAGAAAGGACACTTTTATTGCCTGCTTATTTCAGGCCTTACAAAATAGGGTCTGAATGTGACAAATTCTATTAGAAGGGAAAAAGGAGTTGCATTTCAGTAATATGTTAAAATAATTCCTCAAATCCTGCTTCCAACCAGAAAATTTCCCAAATTGCTCTTACTCGCAATGCATTATTTTTCCCTTCAACAATTATTGGTGTGTTGCCTGATTTGTTAGTTATCCTTTTAGAAGTATATGTCTTATTTTCCTGATGAAATTCTAAGTCTCCAGAGGATAAGACTCTTGTATTTCTTATTAGATCTAACACTATATTGAACACAAGATTCTTGTCCAGAGAAGCTGCTAAACAATTATTGTTTGATTGATGTATCTATGATACATTTAACATTATCATTAATTATCAAAGGCATGTGAAGTGGTAGGACTACAGTACTGAGTTAAATTTCCTAGGTACTTGCAACATCTATTTCTGCTTCATTGACTGTATTTAAAACATTTGACTGTGTAGATTATAACAAAATATTTCAAGTCCTCAAAAAGGTGGGAATACCAACCATCTTACTTGTCTCCTGAGGACCCTGTATATGAGCTAAGAAGCAGCAATTAGAACTGAATGTGGAATAGCTGATTGGTTTAAGATTGGGAAACCAATATAGCGAGGTTGTATATTGTCATCTTATTTATTTAACTCATATGCAGAGCAAATTGTACAAAATGACAACCTGGAAGAATCAAAAATATCAACATTTCCTCCATACCTCATTTGTGTAATATGATTTTTATTTATGTCTTTTCCTAGACAGTTTTAAATTTTTAGAGTCATATCATACTCAACTCTGCCCCAATCTTTCTTTTGATTTATGCAATTTCTGATGTCAATTTTAAACATATACTATACATTTCCGTGTGAAAAACATAAACAATTTGTCCATGTTAAGTTCCTGGTAATTTCATGACCTAGGCATAAAGAATGAGATTATAAATAAATTAGAAGAAGGTAGGATAGTTTACCTCTCAGATCTGTGAAAGAGGAAGGAATTTATGACCAAAGAAGAACTAGAGATCATTATTGATCATAAAATAGAAAAATTTTATTATATCAAATTGAAAAGTTTTTGTACAAACAAAACTAATTCAGACAAGATTAGAAGGGAAGCAATAAACTGGGAAAACATTTTTACAGTCAAAGGTTCTGATAAAGGCCACATTTCCAAAATATATAAAGAATTGACTCTAATTTATAAGAAATCAAGCAATTCTCAGATGAAGAAAGTGAGACAATTTCTAGCCATTTGAAAAGATGCTCCATGTCATTATTAATCACAGAAATGCAAATTAAGACAACTCTGAGATACCACTACACACCTGTCAGATTGGCTACAATGACAGGGAAAGATAATATGCAATGTTGGAGGGAATGTGGGAAAACTGGGACACTGATACATTGTTGGTAGAATTGTGAATACACATAGCCATTCTGGAGAGCAATTTGGAACATTCTGGAGAGCAGTTTGGAACTATGCTCAAAAAGTTACCCAACTGTGCATACCCTTTGACCCAGCAGTGTTACTACTGGGCTTATATCCCAAAGAGATCTTAAAGAGGGGAAAGGAACCTGTATGTGCAAAAGTGTTTGTGGCAGTCCTCTTTGTAGTGGCCAGAACCTGGAAACGACATGGATGCCCATCAATTGGAAAATGGCTGAATAAATTGTGGTATATGAATATTATGGAATATTATTTTTCTGTAAGAAATGACCAACAGGATGATTTCAGAAAGGCCTGGAGAAACTTACATGAACTGATACTGAGTGAAATGAGCAGGACCAAGAGATGGTTGTATACTTCAACAACACTACTATATGATGATCAAGTCTGATGGACTTCTAATTTATTCCAGTTTATCTCCATTACATATAATGCTTACTGATGGTTTTAAATAGATGCTACTTACTATTTTAAGGAAAAATCCATTTATTCCTATGCTCTCTAGTCCTTTTTTATAGGAATGGGTGTTGATGTTATCAAATGTTTTATCTGAATCTATTGATATAATCATATGTTTTGTTAATTTGGTTATTGATATAGTCAATTATGCTAATATTTTTCCTAATATTGAAAGAACCCTGAATTCCTAATATGAATCCTAATTGGTCTTGGTGTATTATCCTGGGGATGATTTTCTGTAATCCCTTTGCTAATACTTTATTTAAGATTTGTGCATCAATATCATTAGGAGATTGGTTTATAGTTTTCTTTCTGTTTTCGTCATACTTGATTTAGGTATCAGTACCATATCCATGTCATAAAAGGAATTTTGTAGGAGTACTTCTTTCCTTATTTTTTCAGATAGTTTATATATTATTGGAGTTAATTCATTTTTAAATGTTTGTCAGAATTAACATGTAAACCCATCTGGTCCTGGGGATTTTTCCTTAGGGAGTTGATATATTTGTTTTTTTCTGAAGTAGGACTATTTAAATACTTTACTTCCTTTGTTAATGTGGGCAATATATATTTTTATAGGCATTCCTCCATTTCACTGTTATCAAATTTTTGGCGTAAAGTTGGGCAAAGTAACTTCTAATTATTTCTCTATTTTCCTCTTCATGGGTGGAAAGTTTTCCTTTTTCATTTTTAAGACTGGCAATTTGATTTTCCTTTTTCCTCTTTCTAATCAAATTTATTAAAGGTTTATCTACTTTGTTGGGTTTTTTTTTTCATAAGACCAACTCAGTTTTATTTGTTAATTCAATAGTTTTTTAGTTTCAATTTTATTAATTTTTCCTTTTATTTTTTTAAATTTCAACTTTGGTATTTGATTGGGGAGGGTTAATTTGCTCTTTTGCAAGCTTTTTTAGTTAAAAGCCCAATTAAATGATATTCTCTTTCTCTTTTTTATGCAAATAGGCATCAAGAGATATAAATTTTCCCCTTATTACTACTTTGGCTGCAGTCCATAAATTTTGGTATGTTGTCTCATTATTGTCATTCTTTTGGATGAAATTATTAATTGTGTCTATGATTTGCTGTTTCATACATTCATTCCTTAGGATAAAATTCTTTGGTTTCCAATTACTTTTTGGTCTATTTTCCCCTGGCTTTTTATTGAATGTAATTTTTATTGCATAATTATAGAGGGATGAAACTCTGAAAAAGTGTGCTTGAATCAGACAGCAGAGCACTTAAAGCTAATTTTCTATTAGGTGTGAGATAATGGCTCTAATTTTCTATTAGTTGTGAGATAATGGCTCTATAAGCATATACTTAGATGATATGGTACTGTGATGACTCTCCTCATGACTGATGCCTGCTGAAGGTGTGGTAGTGAGGTAATTGTAGGCAAGGATTGGAGGGCTGAAGGGGAAAGGTCAGAGTCACTTACCTGCAGGACAAGGAAGAGAAAGGCTGGAGACTCTGGACTTCAGAATCCTGTATACATCTTTGGCAAGCCACATGGCAGCTTGCCTGCCTCCTTCACTTCTTCCCCTAAAGGTCAAGGACTTTGAAAATTTAGCCATGCTATTCACTGGAGTTTTAATTTTGGGGTCTCTTTCAGGAGGCGATGGTGAATTCTTTCAATGGCTATTTTACCTTCTGATTCTATTACATCTGGGCAGTTCTCTTTGATGATTTCTTGAAAAGTAGTGTCTAAGCTCTTTTTTCATCATAGTTTTCAGGGAGTCCAATAATCCTTGGATTATCTCTCCTAGATCTATTTTCCAAGGTCAGTTGTTTTCCCAGGTAGGTGTTTTACATTTTT
Source organism: Sminthopsis crassicaudata (assembly GCF_048593235.1). Taxonomy (NCBI): domain Eukaryota; kingdom Metazoa; phylum Chordata; class Mammalia; order Dasyuromorphia; family Dasyuridae; genus Sminthopsis; species Sminthopsis crassicaudata. The sequence continues at coordinate 99,822,165 of NC_133622.1, read as the reverse complement.
TTTTGTTTTTTTGTTTTTTTTGTTTTTTGTTTTTTTGCTTGACTGATTCTTGATGTCTCACCAAGTAGTTCATTTCCATTTGTTCCATTCTAATTTTTAGTAAATTATTTTTTTCATTTACTTTTTTAAAATTTATTTTTGTATTTGTCCAATTGTGTTTTAAGATGAGTTGTTTTGTTCTATGGAATTTTGTTTTCCATTTCACAAATTCTGTTTGTCAGGGAGTTGTTTTCTTTTTCCACTTTATCAAATCTATCTTTTAATGAGTTACATGTCTTTTCCAAACCCTCTTGCAGATTTTTCCTTTCCCTTCTCCATTTTTCTTCTAGTTATTTTTTGAGATCCTTTTTAATTTCTTCTAGGAGTCCCTTGTATAATGGGGATCAGGTTATATGTGTTCAATGTTTTATAACTTCTCTGGTGATCTACTGTCTTACAATCATGGCATAATAGCCAACACTGTGAGAAGGTCCTCCTTGCAGAATCTCTATTCCAAGGATTCTACACTGCCCTGTGGAGACCACACCCCACCCTGGGTCTGCACAGCATGTGCTGGTATTCTGTGCCTGTTCTCCCCCCATGCTTAACCAAAAGAGACCTTTTCTGGTGATCTTCAAAATTATCTCCTGCTTTTAATTTGCTGCACTCCCAATGTTCACAAATTCTGCCTGTCTAGAACTAATTCAGAGGCTGCTTTTGGTAATTAGTTGAGGGTCCAGGGAGAAATTCAGAAAGAAGCATGTGTCCTCTCCATCATCTTGGCTCTGCCACCTGATTTTATTTTTCTTATGCAGCAAGATGATTGTATAAATATGCATTCATATATTGGATTTAGTGTATGTATATATATATATATACATATATGTATATGTATATATATATATACATATATATATTTTTTAAACCATGTTTAATGTATTTTGCATTACTTGCAATCTAGGGGAGAGGGTGGGAAGAAGGGAGGAAATTGGGAAACAAGTTTGTGAAAAGGATAATGTTGAAAAATTATTCATGTACATCTTTTGAAAATTAAAAAAGCTTGAATAAATAAAAGACTGTAGATCCTTTTCTAGTTGATAATTTTGTTCATAATCTTTTTCTTGTATTGTTTTTATTTATTTTTTCTTTAGTTTTGCCTCAATATCTCTTATTTGATTTTTAAATTAGTTTTTGAATCATTGTACAAATTCTCTAGCCAGGGAGCCATTTAACATTATATTTAAGTTAAAATATTTGTTGGGAACCATGGCATAATGCAAGGGTTGTTAATCTTGTGGCCATAAATTATTTTTAAATAAAAGGTAAAAGAAGCTTTTTTTTTTTTTTTTTACTTCAGTGTCCTTTTCTGAAGATAAACCCCAATCTTCCTTATGCCCATAGTAGATTTCTATATTTAAGTTCTTTCTTCTTTACTCATTTTTTTTTAATGAGAACTATTAGTTTGGGTGGGTGGAGGTGCCTCTAGATTCACTTCAGCTCTCTCCTCCAACCTGGAGACCAAGAGCTCCACCCATTTACTCACCTATTCTGCCATCTTTCCCAAATCCTCCTATGACTAGTATTTTCTACATAGCTTTCAGTCTTAGAGAAGGTCCAGATTTAAAGGTTTTGTATGGAGTCACAGAGCCAATTCATATAAGAGGTGTGACTTGACGTAAGGTAGTTGTGGTTTCAAAATCATATCTTTATCCATTTTACTAGTTTTTGACCTTTTATAGTTTCATGCTTCTAACCCTCTACAATTTGGTGAAGTATATGTACTCCTCAGGTTAATATTTTTAAATTCATACAATTAAATGAAGATGATTACTATAGAAAGAAATGATATTCAAATATCCTTATCAAATTATTTTTTTAAATGATTTATGGTCACAAGATTAACAACCCTTGTATTTTGTCATGCTTACTCACAAATCTTTTAACTCAAAAATATTTTGAATTTCTGAAAATCCATAGCACTTATAAGAAATGCATTTTAAAGTTTTGTGTGAATTTATAACAGACAAAAAAAGGCTATTATTTGAAAACAGTTAAAAGAGGATCATAAGTACCATTGGTTTATTGAGAAGGACAAATATAGTCACTTCAGGCCTATTTCATTTTTATATTATGCTATCTGGGTGATATACTAAGGATAAAATGATTTTATATCTCCAATATGAAGGTGAAAAGAAAGAAAAAAGCGGGGTATTGGATCAAGAGGCTATCTCAATAAGTGTTGAACAGTGCTCTCTTTCTTCTCAAGTTGATCACAAGCTATCATTATCAAACTATATCATGCTACTTTGTTACTGGTTACAAATGAGGTGACTGCATCAAAATACATTTGTTTTTTGAAGGCTTCTAAAGAATATTAAGGGATTGGTCATTAGACTCTCTGATGGCTGGAGATAAGTAAAAAGGTAAGAAAAACAAAGAAGACAAGTTTTTACTCAGTGTCAACTAAGAGTTATGCCAATTCAGATTTATTTAAAAAGTTCTTTTAGGAGATATTTCTTTCACTTTTTATTTGAACTTAATCACTATGGTCTTCCGTTTCTTCAGTTATAAAGTAGTTATGAGTTTACAGGGTGAGGGCTGATGCGAGAGATTTGGTCTTAGATGAGATGACCTCTTAATTTTTTTCCAGTCGTAACTCTATATTTCTCAGAACCTTAAAAGTGGAAATATACATGAAAAATAGCAATGGTTGGAGATGAAAGTGTTTTGATTGAGATGCAGCCAGCCAGTTATTTGATACCTATTACTTTGTTCTTTCCAACTGGTTTAGAAACATCAAACTATTAATGAACATTTATTAATCACCTAATATGTGTCTAACATCATCCTACATGCTGAGAATACAAAAAGAGACAAAAAGCTGTCTGTTTTCTCATTGAATTTAGTCTAACAGAGGGGATAAAATGCTAAAGCAAATAATATACAGGAAATATTTAGCAGAGGGAAAGCACTAAAATTAAGAAGGGTTGAGGAAAATCTTCCAATAAAAGAAAATTTTTAGAAGTTAAAAGATTGAAACTTAGAATAGTCAGGAGTGTCAGTAGCTTGGGCAAAATAGAAAGAGAATTCCAGGAAAGGCAGAAAAAATGACTAGAGCCAAGAGATATAGTATCTTGTTCTTGGAAGGTCAAGAAGGTCAGTATCACTGTATAAAGGGATATCATATTGGGCAGTAAGGTATAAAAAAGATAGGAAAGGCAGGAAAGGATAACATCAGTTGGGTCACAAGATTCACTGTGAGATTTGAGCTATTAAGGGAGCTTTTTGTAACTTATATTTCTCAAGGACTTGAGGAAACGAGAAAGATTTCATTTCTCCAAGAGAGTTGTGTGATATCACCCAGTGGTGGTAGGGAAGTAATGGACAAAATGACCTCTTCAAATGGCTTTAAATACAACAATTCTGCTAGATTTTTTGATAAGTACTCCTATGCAAAGCACCACCTGCTAACTCCAACCTCTCCCCAAGTGAGAAAACAGACAATAGACACTACTTCAGAATAAAGAGTGTCCTTTGCATTGACTGTACTATCATTCCAATGTTTTCTTATTTGACAGTCCTTGGCACAGAACAAAGACTTTGTTTGAATGTGAGAATGTGTTGTGTGTATGTTTATATTTTAATCAAAGCCATTTCATTTAGAAACCAATGAAATCAGCAGTATGTATGGCCTTCAAGTAGAGAAAGTTTTAACTATGGCAAGGCTGTTTGAATTGGAAAAGAGGGTGAATGAAATTCAATGCTGTTAATTGGTCAATACCATTCCTCTGACTTGCACATACACACACACACACACACACACACACACACACACACACATAAACACACAGAAAGACACACATAGAGAAAGACATGCACAAACACACTGAAAGAAAGAGACAGACATAGAGAGACAGAGGCAGAGAAGCAGGCAGAGAGATAAACAGAGAGAGACAGAGAAAAGAGAGAGAGAGAGAAAGAGAGACAAAGAGTAGGGGAAGGGAGGGAGACAGAGAGGGAGGGAGGGAGGGAGGGAGGAAGAGAGAGTTTGCCCAGAAAAATAATTAAAAAAAACTAGTTTTTTTCTGAATAAGTAGGCAATTGAACTGTATAACAACTGAGGTCACTTCTAATTATATGATTTTATGAATATTGTTACTTAATAGTAGTATACAAATCTTCTTAAAAGCCTGATATCTGGATTATAACAGTCTAATTTAGTTTTCATGTCAAGTTACAGTGGTACCTGAAGAGAAATTCTGATTGTTTCCTCACTGACCTAACTCAAATTTTTGACAGTAAATTGAAAAGCTTTGTTGTGTGTTAACTAAATTAGGCAATGTAATAAATACTGAGAATTTAAGGGCAAAAGCAATATCTGTTTTCCCTGTAAGATGAGGGAGGCAAGAGGTAAATATGTATGTGTGTGGGATGGGTGCTAGACCCCTTTACCCAAATTGACTACTCAGAAGCATCTTTAGTTACAAAGAGGAAACATTTATTTGGTCCTTGCAAGGAGAGGCCCAAGCACACCTGAGTAGCCTCAGTTTCCATCTCCCAGCATGTGCCTGGTCTAGTGAGCCAGAAATAGTGAATTTGGTTAAATAGTGAAAGATTCAAGTCTTTCCATTGGATGGGATGAAAAACCATTGACCAATGGTTAGCAATGTTGTCTATTTTCTGTCCTACAGCCTTCTGGGAATAGGGATCATGCAATTTCCTGCAACTGGGTATAGGGCCTGACCTTCCATCTCATACACTTTTTGAGAAATCTTCACTTGGTAACATTTATAAGTATATACAAGATACCTACAATGTATATGGAAAATAAATGCAGAGGAGAAGACTATAGGAATTGAGGGACCACCAAAAAACTATTACAGAAGAAAGTCTTTGAGATCAATTCTAGAAGTCTAATCCTTAGAAAAGTAGAGGTGAGGAGGAATCATATTCCAGGAAAAAGGAACATTCAGTGCAAAGCCATGAGGTCTGGAGATGGAAAATTATGTGCAAGGAACAATTAATCCAGTGAGGCTTCATCAAGAGAGACAGGCAAAAAAAAAAAAAAAAAAAAAAAAAAAAAAGAGAGAGAAGAGAAAGGGAAATGAGGAAATTAAAAATATCTTGAGCAGAATTTACTTTATTAGGGTTTTTTTTTGTTGTTTTTGTTTTTGTTTTTGTTTTTTTACTTTTCCATTATGGAGCACTTGTTTTATTTTTCAAATTGTTTTTATTTCTCTTCAACAGAAAAAAGCAAAACAAAACAAAACATTTGTAATATATTCATATTAATCATTTTTAACTATGGCTATTTTAAAGAAAGAACTTGCCCATAGAATATATAGAGAAGAAGACATTATTTGGAACATTATGTGGATCCCATTCAATTGCATATAATAATAATAATGATAAAAATAAGTAGTATTAATATAGTTTAAACTTGTGCCTTTATATGAGTCTTTAATTTGAATCTTTCCACAAACCACTGGATTCATCATTCCATTATAAGTATCATTATCTCCATTTATAGAAACTGAGAATTTATATATATATATTTGCTGAGGGAATTGGGGTTAAGTCCAAGATCACACAGCTAGGAAGTACTTGTTAAGTGTCTAAGGTCAAATTTGAACTCAGATCCTCCTGACTTGAGGAATGGTGCTCTATCCATAGCACCACCTACCTACCCGGAGAATCAAAAATTTTAAGTTTGATGTCTTGTTTGTGGTCATATTAATGCTAAGTTTTAGGAATAGGATTTGATCTCTCTCTCTCTCTCTCTCTCTCTCTCTCTCTCTCTCTCTCTGTCTCTCATTTTGTTTTATTTTTCAATTCAGCTTGATTTTTTTCCTGATTTCAAGTCCAGAATTCTTATCATTAAATTAATTTGTTTATGGAACACTCATTATGTACAAAGAAAGTAACAGTTGTTCCCCCCATGAATCATATATAACTCTTTTGACCCCATTTGGAATTTTCTAGGCAAAAATACTGGAGTGGCTTGTTTTACTTTCTCTAACTCATTTTACAGATAAGTAAACTGAAGCAAGCAGGATTGAGTGACTTGCCCAAGGTCACATAGTAAGCATATGAGGCCAAATTTAAACTCAGGAAGATGTCTTCCTGACTCCAGGATCAGTATTCTATCTATAGTATTACTTAGCTGTCCTTTCAACTCTTACTGTAGCATAGCAGATAAAGAAGCATTTTAGAATTTTAAGTATGAATAATTTGCATAGTATATATTAAGAAAATAACTTCTAAATTTTATATCACCTGTATAGATGAAAAGTCTATAGATTGCTTTGCTGTAGCTATTTTTTTTGTTTTTACTTCTACTACCCTCCTCTCAGGAGTCCAAGACTGGTAAATTATTTCATCCATACATATACATTGAATCATATAGAAAACCACTCCCAAACCATACCATACATCACATACGTGTATATACACACACACACACACACACACACATATATATATATATATGTACATATATTTTGATACATACACATTATATTTATATATTGCACATTAACTATATACACATTAACCAAATGTGTATAAATATATATGCATATTTCTATAGTTATGCATAAACATCTGTTTTTATACATTTAATATGATGTGTGCATATGCATACATCTATCTACATCTACTGCATAAATATCCCTTTATCCATCCCTATGTAAGTTATAATCGTTCAACCTGCCATCAAGCAAATAAAAATTGGAGACAACTTTAACTAGATCTCTGTTAACAAAACTCCAGTTCCTTTGTGTCCCAGATAATTCTGTCATTGCTAACTTGATAATAAGGGTAATTAAATCAATTAAAAACCAAATTGAATAAATTTGGCTACTTGTCAACTCTACTAAAATATTTTATTAAAATAGGAGCGTGCCTGTTAAGTGGTTTAATGTATAAAACACCATATTTGGAATCAAGAAGATCTAAATTCAATCTAACTTAACATACTTACTACCTGTGTACTCCTAGGCAAGTTGCTTAACCCTATTTGCCTCAGTTTCTTCTTCTATTAAATGATCTGGAGAAGAAGGTGGCAAATCACTGCAGTGTCTTTGCTAAGAACAAACAAAAACAAACAATAACAAACCATGACAACAAACCTAAATTGTATCATGAAGAATTGGACACAACTTAAATGATGGACCAACAATATAAAACACAAAGAAAAAAACCTCTCAATTTGGCATTTTTTATAACTATTTTTATTTGTAGATACACACACACATATTATATATATATATATATATATATATATATATATATATATATATATAGATAGATAGATAGATAGATAGATAGATAGATAGATAGATATAGATATAGATATAGATATAGATATAGATATAGATATATATATATATATATATATATATAGAGAGAGAGAGAGAGAGAGAGAGAATATCTATATTATGTATATTTATTTGGCATGCCTGGAATTTATATTTTCCCCTTTCATCTCCAGAGAAGTTTCTGATATTTGGGACTAACTTTAGAACATCTAGGACCTGATTATATCCAAAATTAATGTGAAAAATAATAAACCAGCAATAGAACTTGGCATATATATATATATATATATATATATATATATATATATATATATATATATATACCCCATATATGTGTATGTGTATGTATATATTCATTGTGTTAAATGATGGATCCTAGCTTTCCAATCCATTTTGTTAAAAAGTAGCAGTATACAAATCCTAAAATATCTTTATAAAGAAAGTGAGAGTTGTTGGAGGTGGGATGGGATAAAAAATTCACTAATATAAAACTAATATAAAAAATATAAATCCTTTTTCCATGCTTCCATATAATAATGTCTCCCCCCACCCCATTTCTTCCCTTAAGGATAAAAGTAATTCAGTCTTTGAAATCAGAAATGATTCCTTTCCTTAGCTTTTCTCCAGCTGTTTGACCCTCTACACTCCAGTGCTCTATAGTTAATACTGAGCAGCTGAAGCACAATTACACATATAGGTCCCTGAGTGGATATGAAAATTGCTGGATTTCTAGTGAATAATATTTATCTCACTGGATGTGGTAATTTAAAAAAAATCATAAAGCATACAAGCCTCACCTATCTTTTGAAATTAGTCTTCTGAGACCTGTCAATAGAATACGCTTATCTTGTTGTTATTGAACAGGAATTCTCTTCTGTGTTTTTTAAAGGAAAGTTTTACCCTGTCAACCATTAGCTGGTGAACTGGTATGACAGCTTATAGAACATAAGGTGGATCTTCTTTATGCTATCTTTTTCTCCTAGCTTAAAACAAATATTATTGAGAAAAACATATGACATTTAAGTGGGGGAAAAACTATTTTCCACATTTTTTGTGTAATTTTATTAAATATTTTACTTAGAACTATAGATGTTAGAATGTTCCATACACATTCCATAGATATGGAAGGCGTCTAAGGGGTCAGTTACTCAGTTGTACTGATTTTACAAGTAAGTAAATTATGGCTTATGAAGGTTAAGCATCCTGCCCAAGCAAGTATTGGGGGCCTTTTTAAGATTATTGTGGATTAATGGAATTTCTTAACATTTTGAAAATATATCATGAGCATCTAAAAGTAATGATACACATGCACATAAATAGATTTGTGTATTACCATACATGTATGTATTAATACTTATGTATTTACAGATACACATTTGACGATAGATTAGGCAGAGATACATAGATGGATAGAAAGATAGATAGGTAAAAATAGATAGGCAAGGGTACAGCCTACAGGAATGGATTTCTATGCTCAAAATTGTTTAAAAGGATGATATAACTAAAGGGAAATGTTTTACATATCTATAATCTGTATCAAATTGCTTACATTTCAGGGATGGGGAAAAAGAAGAGGGAGAGAAGGGATAAAATTTGGAACTCAAAACTTAGAAATGAATATTTAAAATAACTGTTACATATAATTGGGAAATAAAATATTTTAAAAAGAATGACCTAACCATTGCATCCTACATTTATATCTTTATTGTCAAAAAATCACATTTTATTGCCTCCCTAATATCATAATCTAAAAAAAAAAAAAAAAAACAAAAAAAAAAAAAACAAAACACAGTTAAGCAATGGACCAAGCCCTGAGACAACTGATTATGAAGAAAACTGACAAAATGTTTGGTGGGGGATTATTTTTGTAAATGCAGTTACAAATATCAAGGTTCAATATTAACTTAAACACTTAATAACTCTGAGATAGTAGGCAAATCATTTAACCTCTTAATGTCTCAATTTTACCACTTGTAAAATGAAATTAGACATGATGGCCTTTAAGGTCACTTCTACCTCTCAATTTATAATTATATGCTTCTTGCTTCTTAGTTCTTTAGAAACAAATCTCAAAGATATTATCTTATAATATTTAAAAACAAGCCATATTTAATCAAATGCTTCTTACATTTTTTTCATTATAATTCTGATTTATGTCACCTTCATTGGTTGTGAAACTGCACTTTTCATTTTTGATACTGATGATTTGATTTTCTTCTTTCTTTTAAAAGTCAAATTAGTGAATTATTTATGTTTTTAATACTTCTTAGTTTATTTATTAATTTAAAGTTTTTTTAACTTTTAATTTTATTACTCTCTCCTGTGATTTTCAGGATTTCTATTGTAGAATGTGATTAAGGGTTTTAGTTGTTTTTGTTTTTTTTTTTTTTTTTTTTTGTGTGTGTGTGTGTGTGTGTTTTGTTTTTCTGATTTTTTTAGTTTTATGACCAATTCATTGATCTGCTCTTTTATTTTTATGGATATAAGAATTTAAGAGCATAACTTTTCCTTCTGAATACTATTTTGGCAATATCTCTCAAGTGTTGTTGTTTTATCATATTGTTATATTATCACAATTGAAATTATTAAATTGTTTCTATGATTTATTCTTTGAGCTACTCATTAACTTAGATTAGTTTAATTAGTCTAGTTAATTGAGTTCTTTTTTTATTTATTGTACTATTTTTGAATTGGGAGTTATAGATTTTTGTTTATAAAATACTTAGAAATTTCATTTTTTTTCAGGAGGTGACTGGCAGATTCTTTTAATTTCTACCTTGCCCTCTAATTCTTTTTTTTTTTTTTTTTTTTTTTTTTTTTTTTTTTGTAACTATATGTATAAGATTTAATCTTTTCACCAAAGGAGTAATCTCTTTTTTTTTTAATTTTTTTATTATATATATATATTTTTAATAATATTATCCCCTGTATTCATTTTTCCAAATTACCCCCCCTCCCTCTATTCCCTCCCCCTGATGACAGGCAATCCCATACACTTTACATGTGTTACAATATAGTCTAGGTACAATACATGTGTGTGAATATCATTTTCTTTTGCACAATAAACATTAGAATCCGAAGGTACATGCAACCTGGGCAGACAGATATTAGTGCTAACAATTTACATTCACTTCCCAGTGTTTCTTCTCTGGGTGTAGCTACCTCTGTCCATCATTGATCAACTGGAAGTGAGTTGGATCTTCTTTATGTTGAAGATTTCCACTTCCATCAGAATACATCCTCATACAGTATTGTTGTTGAAGTGTACAGTGATCTTCTGGTTCTGCTCATTTCACTCAGCATCAGTTGATTTAAGTCTCTCCAGGCCTCTCTGTATTCCTCCTGCTGGTCATTTCTTACAGAGCAATAATATTCCATAACCTTCATTATACCACAATTTACCCAACCATTCTCCAACTGATGGACATCCATTCATCTTCCGGTTTCTAGCTACAACAAAAAGAGCTGACACAAACATTTTGGCACATATATGTCTCTTTCCGCTCTTTAGTATTTCTTTGGGATATAATCCCAGTAGTAGCGCTGCTGGGTCAAAGGGTATGCACAGTTTGATAACTTTTTGGGCATAATTCCAGATTGCTCTCCAGAATGGCTGGATTCTTTCACAACTCCACCAGCAATGTATTAGTGTCCCAATTTCCCCACATCCCCTCCAACATTTGTCATTATTTGTTCCTGTCATCTTAGCCAATCTGACAGGTGTGTAGTGGTATCTCAGAGTGCATTTCTCTGATCAGTAGTGATTTGGAACACTCTTTCATGTGAGTGGATATAGTTTCAATTTCTTCCTCTGAGAATTGTCTGTTCATATCCTTTGACCATTTATCAATTGGAGAATGGTTCGGTTTCTTATAAATTATGGTCAGTTCTCTATATATTTTGGAAATGAGACCTTTGTCAGAACCTTTGTTTTTAAAAATATTTTCCCAATTTGTTACTTCCCTTCTAATCTTGTTTGCATTAGTATTATTTGTACAGAAACTTTTTAGTTTGATGTAATCAAAATCTTCTATTTTGTGATCAATAATGATCTCTAGTTCTCCTCTGGTCATAAATTCCTTCCTCCTCCACAAGTCTGAGAGGTAGATTATCCTCTGTTCCTCTAATCTATTTATTATCTCCCTCTTTATGCCTAAATCATGGATCCATTTTGATCTTATCTTGGTATATGGTGTTAAGTGTGGATCCATATCTAATTTCTGCCATACTAATTTCCAGTTTTCCCAACAGTTTTTTCCGAATAATGAATTTTTATCCCTAATGTTGGAATCTTTGGGTTTGTCAAAGATTAGATTGCTATAGATGTACCCTTTTTTGTCCTTTGTATCTAATCTGTTCCACTGATCTACCAGTCTATTTCTTAGCCAATACCAAATGGTTTTGGTGACTGCTGCTATATAATATAGCTTTAGATCAGGTACACTTAGACCACCTTCCTTTGAGTTTTTTTTTCATTAGTTCCCTTGCAATTCTCGACCTTTTATTCTTCCATATGAATTTTGTTGTTATTTTTTCTAGGTCATTGAAATAGTTTCTTGGGAGTCTGATTGGTATAGCACTAAATAAATAGATTAGTTTGGGGAGTATTTCATCTTTATTATATTCGCTTGGCCTATCCAAGAGCATTGAATGTCTTTCCAATTATTTAAATCTGATTTTATTTTTGTGGCAAGTGTTTTGTAATTTTTCTCATATAATTCCTGACTTTTCTTTGGTAGATGGATTCCCAAATATTTTATACTCTCAACATTTGTTTGGAATGGAATTTCTCTTTGTATCTCTTGCTGTTGCATTTTGTTAGTGATATATAAAAATGCCGAGGATTTATGTGGATTTATTTTGTATCCTGCCACTTTGCTGAAATTTTGAATTATTTCTAGTAGCTTTTTAGCAGAGTCTTTGGGGTTCTCTAAGTATACCATCATGTCATCTGCAAAAAGTGAAAGTTTAATTTCCTCATTTCCTACTCTAATTCCTTGAATCTCTTTCTCGGCTCTTATTGCCGAGGCTAGCGTTTCTAGTACTATATTGAATAGTAATGGTGATAGTGGGCAACCTTGTTTCACTCCTGATCTTACTGGGAAAGGTTGCAGTTTATTTCTATTGCATATTATGCTTACTGAAGGTCTTAAATATATGCTCCTGATTATTCTAAGGAATAGTCCATTTATTCCTATACTCTCAAGAGTTTTTAGTAGGAATGGATGTTGGATTTTGTCAAATGCTTTTTCTGCATCTATTGAGATGATCATATGGTTCTTATTAATTTGATTATTAATATGGTCAATTATATTAATAGTTTTCCTAATATTAAACCAGCCCTGCATTCCTGGAATAAATCCTACTTGATCATAGTGTATTATCTTGGAGATGATTTTCTGAAGTCTTTTTGCTAATATCTTATTTAAGATTTTAGCATCAATATTCATTAAGGAGATTGGTCTATAATTTTCTTTCTCAGTTTTCGATCTACCTGGTTTAGGTATCAGTACCATGTCTGTGTCATAAAAGGAGTTTGGTAGGACTCCTTCATCCCCTATTTTTTCAAATAATTTATATAACATTGGGGCTAATTGTTCTTTAAATGTTTGGTAGAATTCACATGTGAATCCATCTGGCCCTGGGGATTTTTTCCTGGGGAGTTGATTAATAGCTTGTTCTATTTCTTTTTCTGAAATGGGACTATTTAAGCAATTTATCTCCTCCTCTGTTAATCTAGGGAGCCTATATTTTTGGAGGAAGTCATCCATTTCACTTAAGTTATCAAATTTATTGGCATAAAGTTGGGCAAAGTAACTCCTTATTATTTCTTTAATTTCCTCTTCATTGGTGGAAAGATCCCCTTTTTCATTTGTAAGACTATCAATTTGATTTTCCTCTTTCTTTTTTTTTGATCAAATTTACCAAAGGTTTATCTATTTTATTGGCTTTTTCATAAAACCAACTCTTGGTTTTATTTATTAATTCAATAGTTTTTTTTTACTTTCAATTTTATTGATTTCTCCTTTTAATTTTTGTATTTCAAGTTTAATTTTTGGTTGGGGGCCTTGCCCTCTAATTCTAAAATGCATGGCAGTTTTTCATTACAATGGCTTAAAATATGCTTTGAAGGTATTTTTTTTTTGTTTAATGATCTTCAGGTAGGAGAATGATTCTCAAATCATCTGTACTCTATTTCAGCAGGGTCTTTTTTTCTTTTTTTTTTTTTCTTTTAACATATTTCACATTTTCTTCTTTCTTTCCTCAGTCTTCTGATTTTATTTAATTGTTTCTTAATGTCTCATGGAATCATTAGCTTCAACTTTATCAATACTTTTAGGAGTTATAACCTTCAAAGAAGTTTTATACCTCTTTTATCATTTGTTTAATTATGATTATTTAGTCATTTTCATCAATATCTTTTTATATCTCTTTTACAAACTCAATTTTATTTAAATATCTGAACATGAATTTTATTTACTATTTATTTAAATGTATTTACTATTTTGCATTTCACTTTTTTTCACTCTGTGCATTCCCCATCCACTAAGAAAAATGCAATATAATATCAACATATTTTCATACTAGCCATGATGCAACAAAAAGAAGAAAATTGTAGTGTGCTTTCTAGAGCCCCCAAATTGGGGTGACAAAATGTACTATAATTTCTAGAGCCCCCTCCACTGACAAAATATACTATCCAGATTATCTCTCTGGAGGATTTCAAGAACAGCTAGAGTCCGTCTTAGTGGAGGAGTGAAGGAGGCAGGCGACTCACAAGGATAGTCAAAGATGGAATTTGTTTATTTCAAATCCTTGCAACTCTTAAATGCTTTAGTAGGATTACATCACTACACTGAGCATGTGCCAATTGTAGAACCATTACATCACCATATCACCCCAGCACACTGTGCAAGTGCTAACATTGCTATAGCACACTGTGCATGTGTAATTAATACACAATACACATACACAAATAGCAGCCTGCTATTGACATGTAAATTCGTTTTACAAGTAAGTATGCCTTGCTTCAAGTAGAGCACAGGTGGTCACACCCTCCCTAACTTCTCAGGAAGGCCGAGAGCCCTTAGGGGAGATGGGGAGCTAAACCAGACATTGTCAGCAAATTCTCTCTGGGCTGAAGGGTCTAATACCTCACCCAAAGTACTCCCACTATCTGTGCCCTCTACAGAAAATGAAAGTGAGAGCATTATGTTTCAATCTGCACCCAGAATTCATTACATCTCTATTTGGAGATGGATTGTTTTTTTCAGCATCTTTTCAAATTGTCTTGGCTTATGGTCTTGATCAGAGTTATTAAGTCTTTTACAATCAATTATCAATATTGTTATTGTGTACAATATTCTACTAGTTCTCACTTCACTTTGTGTGAGTTCATAAAAGTTTCTCCAGGTTTTTTTGAAATAATTTTATAGGTTATATTTTATAGAATAATACTAATATTTCATTATAATTGTATGTCATTACTTTTTTAGCCATTTCTCAATTGATGGATATTCCTTGAATGTCCCAATCTTTGCTACCACATAAAGAGTTGCTATAAATCATTATACATATAGATGTTCTTTGTGCTTTTTGTCTCTGTGTTCTTTCTCTTCCTCTGTCTCTCTGTGTCTCTATCAGTTTCTCTGTCTTTCTCTCTGCATGTCTTTCTCTGTCTCTTTTGTCTCCCTGTCTTTGAATGTTGTCTCTGTCTCTATGCCTGTGTGTCTCTCTGCCTTTCTCTGTCTCTGTCTATCTCTGTCTAGCAATGGTTTTACTAGGTCAGTATTTATGTACAATTTTATAATGCTTTGAGATTGTTAACAAATTTGTCTTTAGAATTTTTGGAACAGTTTTCTGTTCTATTAACAAAGCATTCGTGTCTCAATTTTTCTACATCCTCTCTAAGAGTTTGTCATTTTCATTTTCGATTGTGTTAGGCAATCTGAGAGTTGTAAAATGGCACTTAAGAATTATTTTAATTTGAATTTCACTAATCAATAGTGATTTAGACCATTTTAATGTATGACTAAGTTTGATTTCTTCTTCTAAAAACTGCCTGTTAACATCCTTTAATCATTTATCAATGGAGGAATGACTTATTTATTTGACTCAATTTCTAACATATTTGAGAGATTAGGCCATTATCAAAGAAATTTGCTGTAAAAATGATTTCACTAATTTGCTTCTTTCCTTCTTTTTTCACAAAAATTGTTTTTATTAATTTTAAACTTAAATACAAAATAAGGGAAAAAACACTGTTATGTGCACAGCAGACTAGAAGATTCAAAAAATAAAGCAATCTTATTTCTTTATAAGAAAGTTTATACAATACATATTACATAAAATTTATACAATAAACATTACCCATTGTGTTCAGAGCTGTGCATTTTTTCTTGGCTTCTTTGTAGGTTTTCTTTGTTTTCTGCTATACACTTTTAGCTTTATTTTCCCCTCCCCCCTAAAGAAAGTTACCGTTAAACATAGATATACTTACATACATATCTACACATGTACATATATATATATATATGTACATATATATATATATATATACCAACATATATATAGTCATATACACCTATGTATACAT
The DNA here is from genome assembly GCF_048593235.1 of Sminthopsis crassicaudata. Taxonomy (NCBI): domain Eukaryota; kingdom Metazoa; phylum Chordata; class Mammalia; order Dasyuromorphia; family Dasyuridae; genus Sminthopsis; species Sminthopsis crassicaudata. The sequence goes on along the minus strand of NC_133622.1, from coordinate 99,806,271 downwards.
ATATATCAATATCTATAACCATATGTGTATACACATACATTCATATGTAATTCTGTAAAAATATACTATGATTTTTCCAGTTGTACTTTGTTTCTCTGAAAGTAGAATCTTCCTTCATAAGTCCAAGTCTGATCATATCTTTTTTTAAAATCCACTTCCTCATCAATTTCTTCAGTACAATAATAGTCCAAACTTATATTCTATAGTTGTTTTTAGTATTTCAAAACAATATTGGTGAATATGGCTAACATATAAATATGATTTCTTTATTTTCATTTTTGATTAAATCTATTTCAAAATATTAAATCTACCTAGTTTGTGGCCATGATTACTACTTCTGCTTTTTTAACATAATAAATTATACTCTGGACCTTTATTTTATATTTGTATACATCTCTCATTTTTATAACATTTCTTGAAAGCAACATATTGTTCAGTACAAATTTTTAATATACTGTTTCCATTTTGTGTATGAATTCACTCAATTCACATTCTATCATAATTAGTTATTTATTTTCCTTCTTCCTAATTTTCTCACCTAATTCCGATCCCTCCTCACTCCTCTGTGTTGCTTCTACCCCTCATACTATTCCTAGACCCCCTGACTCCTCTAATTTACTGTTTATTTATTATCTGTTTGTTTGTTTATTTTGCCCATACAATGTTATTTTGTTGTTTTTTTCCAATTGCATGTAACGATAAGTTACATTAATTTTTATAAGATTTTGTGTTTCATTTTTTTTCTTCCTGTCTCCTTTCCCTTCCCCCTCCCCGAGATGGCAAACATCACACTGTCTAATATAAATTATACATACATAGTCATATTAAACATATTCACACATTAGTCATGTTGTGAAAGAAGAATCAGAAGAAAAGGGAAAAAAAAACATGAGAAAGAAAAACTAGACCATAAAGATGAAAATAGTGTGTTTCATTCTGCATTCAGACTTCATAGTTCTTTATCTGGGGGGAGATAGCATTTTCCATTTAGCCTTTTGGAATTCTTTTGGATCATTGCATTGCTGAAAAGAATTAAGTCTATTAAAAAGTTGATAACTGCACAACTGTTGTTTACAGTATTCTCCTAATTCTTCTCTTTTCACTCAGCATATCAGTTCATGTAAATCTTTTCAGGTTATTTCTGAAATCTACCAGTTCTTCATTTCTTATAGCACAATAATATTCCATTGCATTCATATACCACATTTTGTACAGCAATTACCCAATTAATAGGTTCAATGTCTTCTTATCCACCACAAAAGAATTAGTATAAACATTTTTGTACATACGAGTCTTCCCCCCCCTTTTTTGATCTCTTGAAGATAAATAGTCCTAGTAGTAGGACCAAAAAATATGTACAATTTATATTCCTTTGGACATAGTTCTAAGTTGTTTTCCAGAAAGTTTGGATCAGTTCACAATTTCAGCAATGATGACTTAGTATTCCAATACTCCCATATCCTCACCAACATTTAGTATTTTCCCATGCTGTCATATCAGCCTATCTGATAGATATATGGTAGTAGCTCCAATATTTTTTCAATTTGTATTTCTATACTCAATAGTGATCTAGAGAATTTTTTATATTACCATTTTAAATTTCTTCATATGAAAATAGACTATTGGTATCATTTGACTATTTTTCAACTGGAGAATCTCTACTTTGTTTCTACTTGCTATCTTGCCCAACTACTACTAAATCTAACTCTCTTCAAAAATTGCTAAATCTTCCCTTACCCTTTTCCTTTGCCCTCTTATTTCTGTCTGAATTTCTAAATATATATTCTGTTCTCTCTTTATCCCATTCCCATTAATTTACAAATCTTTTTCTACCTCACCCCCTTATCCTATTTTCTCACTCTCTTATTTCTTTATAAATTTAGAAAACTTTTATTCCAGTCTAAATGTGTATGCTGTTTTCTCTTTAATCTTGATCTGATGTAAGGTTTCCTCTAAAACTCTCTCCCTTTTTATCTCTTTTTTCTGAAATTTAAAGATTTTTATATCCTTTTAGACATATATGTATTTTTCCTTATTGAACCCATTCTTCATAGGGTACCAATCCTCTCCCTCAGCTAATTTCTCAATGTTACTTCTTCCCCTTGTACCTCATTCATACAACAGAATTGCTCTTTCTTTTTTACCTTTTTGTACACAGTTTTGTTTTTTAAGATTCATATTATGCTCAATTTTATTCCAATCTTTCTTTTCAACTACATAATTACTAATGACAATCTTAGATATTGGTTTACATTTCCATGAATATAAAGTAATAAATTTGTCCTTATTAAGTACCTTATAATTAGTATTTGATGTTTATCTTATATTTCTCTTGGTCTTCTCTGTGGATCATCAAAACCCCCTGGATCGTTGGATCAAGAGATACTTGAGAGGAAGTAAGATGTAAGAGCACTTGAAAGGTAGGTTTTTGAAGAAATATTGTGAATTGTTGAAATAGAGAATTGATATGAGAGATATAGAAGAATTGCTTAGAATCAGTGAAGGCTCAGTTGAGTATGTTTAGCAAAAGTTTGATACTGTATCTACCAGAACAAGCAGCATATGAAGGACAAAATGTCAGATGGTAGAATTGATCCTATGCTGAGGGTTAGTAGGAAATTAATTGACAATATCATAAAAAGATCAGATATGCAAAAGAAAAGAGCATTGTAGAGTTGAAGTTGTTCACCAAAGGGACCAGATAGAGAAAAAGACAAGAAAGTGGCTAGTGTAGGGGTAGTAATGACCTGGGAAGAACTAAAAATTCCAGGATTCAGAGATGACAGTGTGGAGAAAGAGTAGAGTTTGGTAAGGCAAAGCAGACAGAGAAGTGAAAGCCCACAGATTATGGTCAGAGAAGGCATTTCAGAATTCTTAAATGTGAAGGTAACATATGTGTATGATGTCAAGATCAAGTGTGTAGCCATATTTTATGTGGCTATTGTAGAAATAGATTTGGGGAAGTAATTAGGTTGATGAATTGAATAGTTTAGTTAAGTATGGGAGAGGTGAAGTCCCTTAGCAGGAGATTAAGAGCTGGGAGGGTATAGAAAATAATGTGAGCCAAAATTGAACTTATTGAATAAGAAAGGAGACTGACCTGACCAACTGTGAATAATAGCTATTAGGATTTAGATTAAATGATAGATTAATTTTATTACATGAACCCCCAAACAAGACGTTACTGAGTGATGAAGGTATGAGTGTGAGTGTATGTGTGTGGATGAAACTTGGAAGTGGCAAGTAGGAGCAAAGAGAACGCTAACTTCTCTGCCTCAACCAGGAAACCAAGGGAAATGAGTGAAAATATACTCAATACTAAAAACAGTGGCCAGGGAGAATGTATCATAAGAAGTTTGTGTGTGGGGTGGGGGTGGGGGAGCAAACCAGATTTTTGCCATTACTAGAAGATGTTGAATTTAGAGAAGAAAGCATTTTTTTAATTGTTGCAAGTTTATTTTTAATACACATTGTTTTGTGAATCATGTTGGGAGAGCAAAAGGGAAAAAAACATGGGAGAAATAAAAATAGAAAAAAAAATAAGTGAACAGGGCATGTATTGATTTACATTGTCTCCTTAGTTCTTTGTTCTGGGTACACATGGCAGTTTTTGTCCAAAATCTATTAGGATTGCTTTGGATCACTAAAACGTTGTGAAAAATCAAGCTTTTCATACTTGATCATTGCACATTCTTGCTGTTATTGTACACAATTTATTCCTGATTCTGCTTATTTCATTCAGTATCAGTTCATGTAAATCTTTTCAGGCCTTTCTAAAATCAATTCTTCATTATTTTTATAGAATAATAATATTCCATTACCTACATGTGCCACAGCTTGTTTAGCATTCCCCAGTGGATAAGCACCTGCTCATTTCTCAAATCTCTGTTACTATAAAAAGTTGGTCCTTTTCCCTCCTTTATGATTTCCTTGAGATACAGACCCAGTAATGTGCACTGCTGGGTTAAAGGTAGGAAGAAAGCATTTATGAAGAAGTTTGTATTCTGTGGGAAAGCATTCAAGAATAGAAATGGTAAGTAACGTTTGGTTGTGATTTAGGGTGGATGGGTTTAGAGGGATAAAAATACAAGAAATCATTTGGAGTAACAATGGAATGAATTCTGAATGATCACAACCTACAGGGATTTTTGTGATATACAGGACAGTAGTATCAAATTCAAATAGAAATCAGGTAGAGGGGACACTAACCATACATAAGGATTCCTGCATGTCCTTATTGACTGAGAGAACCACCTATTGATATTACCTTTTTATTGTATTTTTGTAAATATTCCTAATTATATTTGATGTCTTTTGACTCACACTTGAGAATGTTGCAGCCTGAATTCATCTAATGGGCCATGGTTTTGAAATTGCTCTGGTCTATAGTATGGCCAGGTATGAGTATGTTCACTATGAGTAGAAGGAAACATTCCTCTTTCCCAGAGGGTACTAGATATGACACAGGAGACAAATACAGCATAAGATGAAAGGCAACACAATCATATAGGAGACCCCATTTCACTTCAGCTCAAACTTCTGAAGGCTAGTCATGGGACAGAATTCAAACATGGACAGTAGGAGTTGCTCAGAATGAACTTTATTTTTGTTTGAATAAATACTAGTATTTTAACATTCTTATTTGGAACAGACTACCTAGAGTTAACATTTATCCCATTATCAATTATTCAATACTCCAGGAAATAACGGTTTTGTTGTGAAAAAATTCTTTCCACCAATAAAGATATCATTCCATTTGAATTAGTATATGGTGTTCAAGGTTTCTTTTGGGTAAAATATTCATCATGCAATAGCCATCCTGGAAATGAACCTTTCTGAAGTGAACTAAGCTTGTTCCTGTCTAATATGTGATATAAAACTAATATTTGATTACTCAGATTTATTTTAAATATATGCATATCTACATATGGAATATATGCATATATAGGCAAAAAGCTCTCTTTATAGAATAATTAATTGATTTATATGCATATATACATGTATATGTCTGTTGATAAATAGTATATTGGTCTTCCTGAGACAAAATCATGTTAGTTAAAAATATTAATCACCAGGTTGGCCAGAGAGTATTGAATTATGCTATCCTATTCTCCATGCCATGCTGCCATAAATGCATGTATTTACACACATATGTGTACATGCATATTTATGCTTATATTTATATGTATATATATATATATATATGTATGAACATACATACATAAACATGTTTATATTTATTTATTTGATATATATATGATATATGCTTCCATTATGTAACATACACAATATATAGATGATGACTTACTTTATATATTTCCTATATGCATGTATATATTTGAATTCATCATATTATTTATTATATATAAATATAAATAGGCATTGTTATATGTATTTATGTATCATGTATTTGCATGACATAGAAGTAAAAAAAATTTAGTAGAAATTCTCTTGTTTTTTTTTTTTTTTTTTTTCTGACACTGTTAGCTGTATGACTCTGGGAATTTATGCTGTCAGTGCCTCCAGGGAAATATAAGACAATAATTACAAATGAATTGAAGATCTGCAATTGCAAGAGTTTATATGTGGTGAGCTTCTTTATATAATTATAAGCACAGGAAGAGTGGCCCCCAAACAAAAATATTTTATAACATATCTGTATTTATATTGTATTTTCATGATAAATATAAATTTCATTACCTTGAAACATCATATTACTAATCCCCAAAGAATCTGAAAATTTTCTGGTGTGAAGTACAACCTAGTACAGGACTTTATATAGTTCACAACTTCCTTAAGATTTAATAAGTCTGGGACAGCTAGGTGAAATAGTGAATAGAGCACCACTGAAGTCAGGAGGATCTCATCTCACACACTTAACACTTCCTTGCTGTATGACCCTGGGCAAATCACTTAACCTCAAATTCCTCAGAAAAATAAATAAATTAATAATAACAATAACAATAATAATAATAATAATAATAATAATTACTATAACAATTAATTAATAAGTACTAGGAAATTACATAATGCACATAAACTTTAACTATTTTCTCCACTATTACTGAGGTAGGATTTTTAATCAGGCCATAAGAGCACAGTTTTAGGGTTCAAAGGGAAATCAGAAGACATTTTTGATCTCAGTTACCTAGTACTCCAATGTTCTAATTTTAAAGATGATGAAATTGTCTCCCAGTAAATTTAAGAGACTCACACAGAACCAAGAAGCAATAAATGTCTGAGAGAAGGTCTGAAACTTTTTTCTCTGACTTCAGAGTCAGTGTTCTTTCCAATGTATCATTCAGGTCTACCTGAATCCAAGCCTAGTATTCTAGCCATTTTCTAATATTGCCTCTAAGAAAGAGAGATGCTGCAAAGGCTTACTTTTCTTCATAAATTCAGGAGAAAATCTACTTCTAACCATTATCTTTTCCCAGTTCCCTGTGGGGAAAGATATAGACTGTTTTAGAACTGGTGAAGGAAATTCCAAAAGTGAATTAAAGCATTTCTCTATGGGAATACTGCAGTTGTAGTTTGGTGGTGGAAAAGCTGCCTGGAGGTTATGTTTTCTGTATGTGTAAGAGTGCTCAATAAATAAGGTATGTCTACTTTCTCTTCTGGTTTAAGAGCGAAATGGATATTTGTTCAATGGCAAATGCTAAATATGTTTCCCTTTACTTTACCAATATAGTGATAAACTCTTAAGTTCACTTCTACATTTATTAAGCATCTATAACTTGCAAGACACTATATTAATCACTGGGATATAAAAGACAGAGATGAAATAATATCTTTTGTGAAGCTTGCTTTCTACTTTATTTTATTTTTTTAAATTTGTTCTAAGAGTCCTTGTGATTTCTTATTCTGCCTCAACCTTCAACTCTTCCTAAATTCCTAATTTTTGGGGAGAATGGCATCTCCATTTTATTCATTTAGCTTACAACCTTGATGTTATCTTTGGCCTTTGTTGGTCTAATACCCCACATAACTAATCAGCTGAAAAAGTCTTGTTTGTTTTGCTTTCCTCTCATAGCTAATTCCTCTAAACTTATAAAACCAGCAGCAAAATTCAAGTCCTTTTTATTTCTTACATGGTCTGTTATATTCCCTTTGTAACTAATCTGAATGTTCCATCAGGTCACCACTATGCTTATTAAAATCTAGTGACATACATATATGTGTAATCTATGTAATATATATTTGTCTATTCATATCTATATCTATCTACTTTGCATTTATCATCCATTAAAAACTAACTCCATATCTTATCTTTCTTGTTTCCTTATACTTCTTACCATTCAACATAGTCTTTGATCAAGTTACAGTGGCCTCCTTGGTCTTCCACAAACAAGACTATCCATCAACTGGCACTTTCTCTGAGTGTTCCTCATAGCTGGCATACTATTCTTCCTCATTTGTCCCTCTTGGTTTCCCTGGCTTTTTTCAAATCTCTTTCTTTACAAGAAACCTTTTTTAGCTTTTGCTATTTTGTTTATTCTAAATATAGCTTGTCTCAAAATATCTTCTACTTGTTTCTCTCACTAGATTGTAAACTTTAAGAACAGGGACCATCATTCTTCCTTTTTTATCCCTGGTACCTAGCTCAGTACCTGACACATAATAGGCCCATAAGAAATAATATTTGTCTGAAAATTCTTCAGACATTTTTTATAAATTATAGATGAGATGCTGATTTTTATTGGAAGAGTGAATTTCCATGTGAGAAGTCCTCACATACCAAGGATCAAACATCTGCATTACAATAAATATAGTTTACAATTCTGATGATAAAATATAATTCTCTCTTTCAATTAGTAGCTGGGTGAATAGAGCCAGCAATATTATTCAGTGAAGAACAATGAATGACCTAGCCATTCTCAGCAATGCAGTGATTTAAAGCAATCCCAAAGCACTAATGATGAAGCACTTTGTACTTCTAGAGGAAGAATTGGTATTATTTGAATACATACTGAAATTTGTTCTTTCATTTTATTTCATTCTTTTTCTTTTACTTGACTCTTCTTGTACAAAATGACTAGTATGGAAATGTTTTAAATAACTTTATCTGATTATTTGCTTATTAGAAAACAAAAGTATAGTGAAGGAATGGATGGATAGCCTCTGGAACTCAAAACAAAAAATGTTAAAATTGTTTTAACATAAAATTGAGAGATGTATTTTAAATTTCAAAATATAAAGTCTTAATTTTGGGGGAAAGAAATTATATGAGAGATAGTGATAACACAGAAATAGAGGAAAAATTCTGAGATATTTGAGTTGGTTAGAAAAGACTGGAGTTCATCTTCAGAGGTGAATAATGAAGCAAAAAGTCTCTCCTACCTCCTACCTACATTAAATGATCACCTGCCCTAAATTAATTCATGGCAAAAACTCAAAACAAAACAAAGCAAAACTACCTAAACCTTTAAAAATCAAATGAGAGAGATTAAGGAAAAATTAAAGAAAAAAAATAATGACAATATGAGAAAAAGAAGATCATGAAAAAAGTCAATCAACTATCAAAAGAGATCCAGAATCTCGAGAAAGCAAATGACTTCATGAAAATTAGAATTGGTCAAGAGAAAGATAACAAATTTATAAGATACCAAGACATAATAAAACAAAATATAAAGAATGCAGCCAAAGAAAATAAAATGAGACCTCTTATAAGAAAAAAAAAAGTGATCTAGAGAACAGATCAAAAAGAACAGAGAGACTGGACTGCCTAAAAGTTAAGATTAAAAAAATAAGGTACAATAATACAAGAAATAATTAAAGAAAACTACCTTGAAGTGTTCAGCATGAGGTGAAAATAGAAATAGAAATCATTCCACTGATCACTACCTAGTATCTAGGAGGAAGATGTACAAAAATATCATAGTCAAATTCTAAAACACCCAGGTCAAAGGAAAATATTATGAGCAATAAGAAAAGAATTTCAAATATGGTGAAGTCACAATTAGAATCACACAAGACCCAGTAGAGACCACATTAAAAGACTTGGAACAATATATAGAAGGTCTTGGAACACTATAGATTGAAGAGCAAAAGAAGAGTAGTTGCCATCAAAAATAATATACCCAAGAAAGTTAAACATAATCCTGAATGGAGGGAAAAAAGATATTCAACAAATTGTCAGACTTTCAAGATTTTGTTGTTATTGTGTGTGGTTTTTTTTTAGAAGACTCAACTTCTAATTTGTTGTTACTAACTTTCTAATTTCCTTCTTACTAGCTTTCTCTTCTTCCTCAAATTACTTTTAATTTACTTTTTATGTGTACTTTTCCCACCATAATGAAATGTAGACTTTCCAATGTCAGGAACTGTTTTGTTGTTGTTTTAATGAAATTTGTAGCTGCAGAATTTATTTAGACCATAGAGTCTTAGAGGTTAAGTCACTTGTCTGGCTCCAGTCACATAATCAGGATGATCATTATGGTCAAAGGTGAGAATTTGAATTCTGGACTTAATGGCTTCAAAACCAGCTTTATCCATTACCTTCCAATAAATATTGTTTAAAATCAAATAGGAAAAAAAAAGAAAAAAGAAGGAAAAGAAAAATAATCACACTCACATATCCCCTGCCCCCAATTTAAATTCTTATTAGGTTATTATCACAAAACCTAACAACTATTAAAGGATTGATTTATATTTTATCAGGTCAACATCTATTCATGGGTTAATGGAACAGAATGCAAGAAAACCTTTAAAATACATTAAGTCAGAAATTTCCACTCATTGAATAGTTTAGTGAACTTCTCCCTAGGAAATAAACATCATGGGTTTTTATATCTGTCAGTATCATTTAATATGCTACACCTTACTCTGGATTAGCCACCATTTCAATCCAAAATAAAACAAAAACACCACTGGGATACTGTGAAACTTTTCTCTGCCAAATATTATTTTGCCCTGGTCATATTTAGGGCATTATCATTAGTGTTTTGCTGTAGTTGTATTTTACATTTTTTTTTACCTTTGTTATGACCTTGGGCCTGAATAAGCTCATTAAAAATTAAATTGGTTATTATACTCTGGCATCACTTTCCACTTTGATCAGAAAGCACAATAAGTTCCTTAAGTGGATTTACCTATAAAATATTCTAGTAATGAGAACAGAAAAGGCAAGTTTAATAACCCTAATACTGAAAAAGAGCTCCAAAAACACCACCAAGGGGGCAGTTGCAAACATCTTATAGAAAAAAAAAAATCAAGTAGTTTCATGTGATATTAAAATTTCCTTTTCCAGCTTTTAAATGAACATCACTTAGAACCTGAAAACCCAACTGTTTCCTTTTTCCCATTTAGATTACTATATTCTGCCATCCTAATCCCCCCTACCCCAACTTGATGGTGCTATAAGCAAAAGTGAAAAATTCTACTCAAAGACACGATTTTCTTAATGGTTAGTATAAAAATAGTTTCTAAATTATGTACCTCAGGTAAGCTGAAAGCTTTATTCTTCTTTCTTATGTTCCTAGGCTGTTATTTCACAGTTTTGATAGTGCTATAAACAACTTAGGGTGGTAGCACTCACTTCCTAGAGTATTAGTGTAATTTATTGTTTCCTATCTTTTCAGCATATTGGCATAATAATAAAGGGAAAAAAGAATGGATTATTGAAAGTTTTACAATTGTGCCTGTGTGAGTGTGGTTGTGGTTGTGTATGGTTGTGGTTGTATGTGTGTATGTGTGTGTGTGCAAACTCCTTGGAAATTAAAAAAAAAAATAGTTGTCTCCTATTTACAATACACATAGTCATTTGCATTTGAATCTTAAAGCCTTTGCACTTAGGATTTCTTTGTAACAATGAATAAAGAAACAATTGGCCACAAAACAAATTATGCTTAAATGTCTACTTGCTGTCTTTCAAGATAGTTATACCAACATTTTGGGAAAAAAAGCTTTTAAAATTATGTCTTTCCCTTCCTTTCCCTATGTTTGAACAAAATGCATACCAAGAAGAATGGATAATCCTAAATTGTTCTCATGTGTAATACTTTTCAACTCATTCAAATTGTGATAATACACTTGTAAAAATCACAAATATATCATCATTGCTATTATGATATGACCTATATTAACTTCTTGATAAGGCAAATCATATTAATCAAGAATATATGTATTTCTTCAGTGCAAGTGTGCTCGGCTCCATGCCTAGGACTATGCTATCAAATATTAGTTAATATGAAGATAGTCAACTCTGTATGACCTGAGTGAGCCCTGTAAAATTATGTAAAATCACAAAAAAACCATGTCCCCTTTGATTTACAAACTCAAATGGTCTCCTATCCTCTCAGAGGAAGATAAGCTTTCTTGGGGGAAGTCACAATCCCCTGCAAGATTTCACATTCATTTGAGACTTCCCTTAGACTCATACATAAAATGGGTCTCCATAAAATGACTCTTGGTGGATCACTTCTCTCTTGAGAATGATATGCCTGCTAAGAGAATCCCTCTTGGTGTTTCTTTAACAATAAAGCCTTTTTTTTTTTTTACCATAGCCTCTGGATTTAAGGAATTCTTTCCCTCAGAACTGTCTTGGAGAAAGGGAACCTCTCCCATTGCTGAGATAATCGGTACCCTCATGAAATAGGTTTGTTACAGACTTTGCTAGCACACACACACACACACACACACACACACACACAAGCATACTTCATATACTCATGCACACTATATAATATACATGTATATATAGCACACATATACTTACATAAAATTATATCTACTTACAGATATGTATGAAAGAGATATTTCTTCTTTTCTGATAAGATACTTTAATTTCTTTGAAGTAGAAAAAATAAATAAATGAAGCAAAAGATATTTATTAAGAACATTTTGAACTGCACATATTGAACCTATATCAGATTGCTTGCTTTCTTGAGGAGGGTTCAAGATAAGAGAGGGAGAAACATTTATAGAAAGTCTTTCAAAAATGAATATTGAAAACTATATATGTATTTGGGAAAATAAAACTGTTAAAATCGAAAAAATAAAAAAAAAAATCAATCACGAAAATCAATCACAAAACAAAAACATTCTAAGTGCCAGAGAATGTGCTAAACACTGGAAATTCAAATACAAAAGTGAAAAAGTCTTTGACTTCAAGAGGCTTATATTCTGATAGGAGGTCAAAATCCACAAAAAGAACTGCTACAAATATCTTTGTACAGGTAGGTCCTTTTCATTCTTTTAGATTTCTTTGGGATACAGAAGCAGTAGTAAGACAGCTTTATCAAAAGGTATATATAGTTTTATAGCTCTTTGGTCATAGTTTCAAATTACTCTACAAAACAGTTGGATTAGTTCACAACTGCCAATGTATGTGTAATTCTTAACCATCAAAGAATAGAAAAACCACAAAAAATAATATAAATAATTTATAAATTTATTTTTACAAACAAAATGAACATAGAATAAGGAAGGATACATTCACATTTTAAAACATTTTCATGAAATATCATTGATAAAAATCTAAAACCCTAGAGATCATTTTAAGTAAAAATTTGGAGTTCTTCAAGAAGAGTATTTAAAGCAGTTATACCCTTTGATGCAGCAACTCTGTAACAAGTTACATTAATCCTAGGAAACTAAAGATACCAAAACAAATCCAATATATGCCCAAATGTCCAGGGACATTTTTTTTCATTTGTGCTAGGAAAGAATGAAACAAGCATTTATTAAATGCCTACTATGTGTCAGGGACTGTGCTAAGTACTTTACAAATATAATTTCATTTCATCTCAGAACAATTCTGGGACATTATGATCTCCATTTTACAGGATCCCCATTTTTTGGTTGAGAAAACTGAAGAAGATAAAGTTTAAGTAATTTAAGCTCAGGTTCATCACCTAGATAAGGTAAGATTTAAATCCAGGTCTTCCTGAATCCAGGCCTAGTGCTCCATCTACTATGCCATCTAGTCTCTTGGTAGCATAATTCCATAATCAAAATCAAAAGACATATCCATCGATGATTGAAAATTCAAAGTTTGTTATGTGAATTTAAAGTAATGCGTGCCCTAAGAAACGTTGAAAATAATTAAGAGAATTATAGGAAGATTTATATGAAATGATATAAAACAATAAGCAGAAATAAAAGAACAATGTTCACAAAGAATACAGTAATTAAATAAATATATCACTAAAAAAAAGAAGATAAATGCTGAATAAGAGAAAGGCCAGAAATAGGTAATGATGAAAAACAGCTTTCTTCTCAATGAAAAGAAGTGTGTGTATTTGTATATTTTATGTATGTGTAAGTGTGTGTGTGTGTGTGTGTGTGTGTGTGTGTGTGTGTGTGTGTATGTGAGAGAGAGACACACACACACACAGAGATAGAGACAGAGGCAGAGAGAGAGACAGAGAAACAGACTCAGGGAGATAGAGAGAAAGAGAGACAGAAACAGAGAGAGAGAGAGAGACAGAGAGGAAGACACAGAGAGAGAAGGGGAGGAGGGAGGGAGGGGGACAGAAAAGGAGCAAGGGAGGAAAGGAAGGAAGAAGGGAAGGGAAGGGAAGGGAAGGGAAGGGAAGAGAAGGGAAGGGAAGGAAAGAAGGAAGGAAGGTAGGAAGGAGAGAAGGGAAGAGAGTATCTGTGCATAGATATATGTGTGTCTAGGTGATATTAAGAGGGTGGAATGCTCCATATATAATTGGATAGTCATTAGGATTAATTTTTTAAAGTGCATGGAAGCACTTTAAAAGTTATAAAGTACTATAAAATGTCAGGTATTATTATATCCCAATTGTATATAAACTTTTCAAGCATCTCAACATATAAAAAGATAAGAATGAATTATTAAGTACATTAGGAAAAAAACTTTTAAATCCTAGAAATTAAAAATAATGCATATCCTCATAGTGATTTGAAATCTTATGCATTATAGCCTTCCCTCTTCTCTTTTAGAAGAATAAGATACAGAATAAGACAGAGGACAAAATGCTGCCATTGGCTGAAAGAAAACAATAGTCCAAAGTCCTGACTGTCATCCACTTCCTGACTGTCATCCACTTGCTATGCATTTTGGATCTTAACTTTTTAGTGGCCCTGCGAATATTGTAAGGTCTTCCTGACCAGCTCTTCAGTCTACCATCAAGGGGTCAATGGAGAGTGTGACATTTTGAGAAATGACTGCTATGAAGAAAAGAAAAAAGGCACGAAAAACTTAAAAAAAAATAAAATTGTGTAAGAATACAATCTCTCCATTTGGTATTGGGTGATCAGGATTAAATTCAAGGAGGTCACTTTAATTAATGGAGAGTGTTAGCAGAAGATAAAGATTTACATGCTAAAGATGTATGAGGACATAACGATATGACAGTATGATCAGTGTTTATTTACAAATTATGTTTTGTTGTCCTTTTCCAGTTTATGGGTGATTTTTGCTTATTTATATTCACAGCTATGGTTTTTAACTATGCAATTCTTTCCAGTCTGTCCTCTTATTTTCCTTTCTGTGCCTGTTCCTTTCTTTACAAATAAGAATGTGATTAAGAAACAAAAGTTTGTCTTGCACTTATGATCTATAAATGAAGTAACTAAACTTTCCTTATTTTCATTCTTTTTTTTTTTCTCTTTACCTCACAAATGTGAGCAGAGACTTCTTACTCTTTCTTCTTTTCTTCCTATTTCTCTTCTGGCTACTCTCTGTTGTTTTGAGTTCTTATTTATGGTGATTCCCTCATGTATCCAGCTCTCCCAGTAACTCCTGCCTTCCCTCTTTCTGTTCCACCTTTTTGCCTTTCTGTACATGTGCTTGCCTGTGTCTGTGTGTTCAACCTTCCTTTGTTTGCTTCAGCTGAGAGTGAGGTTCTTCCTTTGCCCCTTCCCTTGATACTTTGCTCCATGTCTGAATGTTTTTCATCTCGTGAACCTTTAGTATGTGAAATATTGAGTTTTCTTCTTCCCTTTTGTCTCCTTTTCTCAATAGTATAGTCCTCTCTATCCTTCTCATAAAACTTTTCCTAAGTCCTTTAAAATAGGGGGCAAATGAACAACTTCAGGGCCTTTCCTATTTAATTTAACTTTCTCTTTTTCCCTAGAACAATATTGAAGTAATGAGACATTTGTTTCTACTTCCCCAATAGTGTGTACCATTTCATGCCCACATAATCCCTTCCAATTGATCACATGCATTTATCTTTCTATATTTCTTTTTATTTCTGTCTTTCCATTCCAAATTATTTACTTGATTCTCTTTTTAATCAGAAAAGAATACTTCAAAATCCTCTCTTTTATTAAAAGTATATTTTACCCTGTAAGATTATACTTGGTTTTGCTGATAGGCAATCTTAAAATATAAACCTTCATCTTTTTCCTTTCACAATACTGAATTTCAAACTCTCCTCTTCTTTATAATGGCAGCTGTCAAGACTTGTATAAAACTGACTGGTGCTCCTTAGAACTTCAACTCTTTATTTTCAGATGTTTGCTGTATTTTTGTGTGTGTGTTTGTTTCTGTCTCTGAATGTTATCTCTCTTTGACCTATTTTCTAGGTTAGTGCTTCTTCTTTTTATTTTTATTTTTTGTTATTTTGTTCCCTACATTTTCTCTCTTTTTCTACTCTTTTATTTTTTAAATTTATTTTTATTTTATTATTGTCTTATTAACACATTCGTTTCTCTTTGCCTCGTCTAAGTTTTAGAACATTCACAATTTACTACTATTTTAAGGTATTAATTTTCCTTGTTATTCTTTTCTCATTTATATACTGTCTTGTATCTTTTATATCATTTCTTCCAGATAATTTTATAGACAGGGCATGACTCCTCCAATCATCTGCTCCAGGATTCTACTTGTTCTTCTTGAGAATAATTATTTTATTCTATTTAATTTTATTTATATCACTCAGGCCAAAACATTTCTTTTTTCAATATGTTTGTTGTTTCCTTCTATTTCCTCTTGTCTCCAACCTCCTTTTCTCAGTTGGGGGCTTATATTTAAATAAAACTTCATTTTCACACTTCTGGATGGTGTGAGTCAGGCCCTGCTTATGCTCTGTAGCATAGGATAAATTGCAATACTTGCTGCAGTTCTTTAACTTTGTCTCCTGTTCCAGTTCAGCCCTTACTGTCTGGATGTTGATTTTAGTTGGACTACTGGATGTTATATTCAGAATAGACATCTAGACATGGATCTCTTATGACTACCTAGATGCTGCTTCAGGATTGTATACTATAGCAGCCTGGGTCCCAGGACTACTGGTTGTGGGTTATTGATCAGGATTTTTTCCCCTCTTGGGCCTACCTTGTGCTGGGAACTATTCAAAGCTTATTTCCTATTAAGATTCTAAGGCAAAAAATCAGGATAATAACAGGTTATATCACACTGTGTCTTTTGCATGATATAACCAAGTTTAGGGATCCGTGAAAATTCTAGCAGTTGTTTGGGAAATCCAAAATTAAATAGCAGAAATTATTACTTATTGTGTGTTGGGATTACTAGGTGAGAACTGAGGTTGTCTGGATGGTGACAAGGTGAGAATTCAGGTTTTCTGGACAATTACAAGGTGAGAACTCAGGTTGACTTGATAGAGGGGGCAAGCTCATTGGTTGGGGTGGTTCTTCCCAGAAGCCCTTGCATTATCCCACACCCATTCTCTGGGAGGATAAAAAGAGACAGCACTGGGCGCAGAGAGCAGATCGGCCTGGAGAAGGATAAGAGCTGGAGGAGATTCAGAGCCAGGATTCAAGAAGGAGGACTCTGAATTGCATCAGGCTTGACGGGGCTCTCTGCAGGAAGGGAAGTCACTTCTTTGGACAAGAGTTAACAGCAACTACCTGGAGACAACGGTTCACTACAGGAAGAAGAATCTGTCCGAGAGATTTGAGTAGACACAGCAGATCTCTTCCCAGAGAGCGATCCAGCAGCTTCTGGAGACGACAGCTCACTACATTTGGCGCCCAACGTGGGGCAAGGACATTTGCTTATCCTGACAAGAAGAGCTAGACCAGACCTTCGCATTTTGGCGCCCGAACAGGGACAGACACGGTCCTGATTCCAGTGGAAAAGCTTCCGATCTAGATCTCAGTCTCTCTGACCCAGAACCGTGAGTAACAAGGAAACTTTGTTAAAGATTAAGTGAGCGTGCTAATAGATAAATAAGGAACTTAACTTGTTAAGGGCTAAACCAGGAATCTCTTATAGCTGAAATGGGGCAGATGTTAGCTATATTCAATCCCTGGACCTCAGCCGACTCAACCCCAGCCCCAGAAGCAACCTCAGCTCCATTCAGGAGTGGTTCTATAGAGAGTATAATCAAGATAATTGAGGAGCAGAGTTTACTTGTAACCTGGGTACAGATTGCTAAACTCTTGGCTGCATTAAGACGCACATCCCCTTGGTTCTTAGAGGAAGAAAAGATAGATGTAGATAAATGGAAGCTAGTGGGATATGAAATGAAAGAATTTCAAGCAAAAAATGGGCCTCGTTCAATTTCTGCAGAAGTATTTTATATCTACAACATAGTTCAATTAGCCTTAAACTATCAAGCAAGTTGTAGGAGAAGGAAAAGTTCTAAAAATGAACAGAGGAGGAAGTGTGAGGAAAAAAGGAAAGATCAAGATCTTTCCCTAGACCAAGAGGATTTAAATGAGGAATTATGGTATGATTCTCTTGAAGAAGCTTCAACCCTGCCTAGAGAACAGATTATTGACAGGCCCACATCAACCCCACCTTCAGAGATGGAGGAAGAAAGAGGGGAAGAGGCAGAAACACAAACAGAATTGCCTGTGAAGAAGCCTAAGCCTATGACAAGATTAGAAAAAGCATTGGTTAAAGCTAAGAGAGAAGGACAGGATATAAGTGATTTTATACATGCATATCCTGTGATTGAAAATACTGACTCTGTAGGTAAAAAAAGGAGAAGATATGCACCTTTAGATTTGAATACAATTAAGGATTTGAAAAAAGGTTGTACCCTTTATGGGGCTACATCAGCTTATGTCAAAATGTTACTAGATGGTTTGTCTTATGAAGTCCTAACCCCGAATGATTGGAAATCCATAGCAAGGACATGTCTGGAACCTGGAGAAAATTTATTATGGCTTGCGGAATTTCATGAATTATGTAAAATTCAAGTCAGATGCAATTTGGAAATAGGAGTTAACACACAATTCACTTTTGAGCACTTGGCTGGTGAAGGTCAGTATGGAGAGAATTCGGAACAGATTAATTATACCATGACAATATATGAGCAAATTGCTAAGGCTGCAATAAAAGCTTGGGGTGTCCTTCCTGGACAGAAAGATCGTGGAGAGGCTTTCACTAAAATACAGCAAGGTCCCAATGAACCTTTTGCAGATTTTGTGGGACGCTTGCAAACTGCTGTCAAAAGAACTATTGGAGAAAATTCAGCTACAGAAATAATGACCAGACATCTGGCTAAGGAAAATGCCAACGAGATTTGCAAAAGAATTATATGGGGATTAGACAAAGATGCTCCTTTAGAGGAGATCATAAGACGCTGTGCTACAGTGGGAACAAATGCTTTTTACACCCGGACAATGATGAATGTGGAAAGACAGGGTCCCTCCTGGCAAGGGCCTTCTAGAGAAACTCGGCGATGTTTTCAATGTGGAAAAATTGGACATCTAAGAGCTCAGTGTAGATATGGAGATACAGTGAGAAGACAGGGTGAAAGAAGACCTAAAACCCCATGTCCAAAATGCAACAGAGGACTCCATTGGGCATCAGAGTGTAGAATAATTCAGGGAAATGGGATGAGTGGCCCAGGTCCAGGGCCCCAGGCAAAAAAGACTTGGGGCATGATGGCAGCTGATGTTACACCCAAAGAGCCTTTAGAAGGTCAGGACTCTGATTTGATCAACCAGCAGAAAAGCAATCACATGGCAGAAAGGGATTACCTGATAAGTGAGCCAAAAGGCAATCAGATTGCAAAAATGGATTACACTTGGGGAGAATACAGGCCTTTTAAACCAACAGGGCTGTGTCCAGTGCAAACAAATCCAATGTAATTGTCAGATGATGAGAAGAGATTTAGAAAGTGGTAAATAGAAGGGACCAGATAGGTTAACTGCCTGGGGGAGAGGGTTTGCTTGTATTTCTTCAGCAGGAGAAGGAATCAGATGGGTGCCAACAAGTCATATTTGACTTGTCCATCAGAGAGAGACAGAAAAAGAGAAAGACCTCAAAATAAAGGAGAAGATCTAAGAAACATCTGACACTGAAAGAGCATGGATAATAAGAAGACTGTTAAAGAACTTAAAAACCAGCAGGAATCATTGGACTTCCTCACACAAGATGAGAATAATGGACAATGGACTTATGGACATTTATAAATTTTCAATTTATGATTATGATTATGTTATATACTTCTAGCATGTGTTATGTTACTATGTTACTATGTGCTTATGTAATTTATGTAATTATCTGTAATACTTCCCATATTGATGGATTTATGTTTCAAGGTCATGACTGTCCTATGTTCTAAATCAAAAGAAAGGGGGAGATGTTGGGATTACTAGGTGAGAACTGAGGTTGTCTGGATGGTGACAAGGTGAGAATTCAGGTTTTCTGGACAATTACAAGGTGAGAACTCAGGTTGACTTGATAGAGGGGGCAAGCTCATTGGTTGGGGTGGTTCTTCCCAGAAGCCCTTGCATTATCCCACACCCATTCTCTGGGAGGATAAAAAGAGACAGCACTGGGCGCAGAGAGCAGATCGGCCTGGAGAAGGATAAGAGCTGGAGGAGATTCAGAGCCAGGATTCAAGAAGGAGGACTCTGAATTGCATCAGGCTTGACGGGGCTCTCTGCAGGAAGGGAAGTCACTTCTTTGGACAAGAGTTAACAGCAACTACCTGGAGACAACGGTTCACTACAGGAAGAAGAATCTGTCCGAGAGATTTGAGTAGACACAGCAGATCTCTTCCCAGAATGCGATCCAGCAGCTTCTGGAGACGACAGCTCACTACATTTGGCGCCCAACGTGGGGCAAGGACATTTGCTTATCCTGACAAGAAGAGCTAGACCAGACCTTCGCAATTGTGATGCTTCTTTTAAAATTATTTTTCATTCCAGTATGTTTTTAGAATTCTGCTTGGGTGTTTGTGGAGATTCTGGGATCTGTTTAGTTCAAACACATTGTTATCTTCTTAGAATGTTTGGCTCACTCATAAGAATAGTCTCACCCATAAACCCTTATAAATATGACTTCTGAACTCTTCATTTAATTGCAACTAACCTTTCTAAGGTTGCCAATAGTATCTTAATCGCCAAATCTAATGAAGTTTTGTTATTACTTTTTTCAAATCTCATGCTTACTAACCATTCTGAAACTTTAGATATTGTTGGGTACCTCCTCCTTTGTTGGTGGTTCTCAGAGTGTAGAAGGGTTCCCTTGAGGAGAAGGAGGGAACTTTTGGAGAGTTGATGAAAACAAACTATTTTAATAAAAATACTAGAATATTGTCATCTTTTAAAATATAACTCCCTTGGCGGAGCCAAGATGGCGGAGAGGAAACACACGACTCAGTGAACGTCCTCACTCCCTCACAACCAATTAGATAAATTAAGTCTCAAAATTAGCTCAGGACTGATAGATACCACAAGGACTGGAAGCACGACTTACCAGCTGAAGAGAATCTGGAGTTTCAACAGGAAAGGTCAGTTCTCAGGGGAGGAATAAGAAAGACCAGCACAGACGGTGGGGTAGGGGCACACTGCGCCCATTGCGCTGGGAGGGGCTCTGGGATCAGAGAAGCCACTGAGGTAAAGGAATCTGGCACAGGCTGTTAGCTCTTCTCTGCTAATTATTTAGCAGTTCAGAAGAGAAAGCCAAAATATTTTAAAACTCAGATTAGATTTTCCCCGATCCTGGGGGTGACTCAGGCACAGATCTCGGCACCAGGGGGTGTGGCCTCAGCTACCTCCTGAGAATAGTTAAGAGACTGACAAGTGGGTGGATACGGCCCAAGGCAACACAAACTGCCTAGCTTAGCTGGAGGGAGTGGAACTCAGCTCCAGGAAGTCCCAGAGAAGCGGAACCTTTGAACTAGGGACCGCGGTTTCTGGCAGACACTTCCAGTTTGAGCGCAGGGGCTTCTTACGTCACCTGCTGCAGACACCCACTCCCCACCCGGACACATAGGCTGAGCTTCTTGCTGTCTTCACTATTCTACGCCCTCGAAGCACAGTAGTGCTAATCACCTCTGAGGCACCTCCAGGGAGGGGGTGGGGAACTCTCTCCCAGAGCTCTCTCTTAGCTCAGGCTCAGGAGCCGCTGCATCCATCCGGTCTGGGAGGAAGCTGGTAAAGAAGTAAATAATTTCCTACCCCAGGGACAGACCCCAAAAGATTTTTTCTAAGTATGAGCAAAAAAGCTAGAAAAACCATAGATTCCTTCTATACAGAGAAAGAGCGGGTGTCCAACCCCGAGGAAGTTGACAGCAGAGAATCAGATAACAACCTAAAGGGGAACGATTCCTGCCCCCCATCACATAACTCTCTCCTAGAAGAAGCTCTTAAGAAATTGAGGGAGATCGAAGAAAAATGGGGAAAGGAAAGAGAAGTTATGATAGAGAATAACAATGTCCTGAAATTGGAGTTGGAAAAAATAAAGAATTCACAGGAGATGCAGGGAAACAAAATTAGTGAATTAGAAAAGGTTAAAAAAACACAGGAAAGTAGGATTTCTGAATTGGAAAAGATAAAAAAGTCTCAAGAAAATAGAATTTCTGAATTGGAAAAAGAAAATAATTCTCAAAAAAAAAAAATTAGGGAAATGGAAAAAAACTCAATAGAGCAAAATAATTCATTTAAAAACGAAATTGGGCATTTACAAAAAGAACTAAAAACTGTGAAAGAAGAAAATAACTCCTTAAAAGTCAGGATGGAACAAATAGAAATGAATGATTCACAGAGAACCCAAGAATCAGTCAAACAAAACAAAAAAAATGAGAAGCTGGAGAACAACGTCAAATACTTACTGGGAAAATCTATAGACCTGGAAAATAGATCTAGGAGAGATAATCTGCGGATTATTGGACTTCCAGAAAACTATGACCAAAAAAAGAGCCTAGATTCTATTTTACAGGAAATTATCAAAGAGAACTGTCCAGAGATAATAGAAACAGAAGGGAAAGTAGATGTGGAAAGAATTCATCGAACTCCTTCTGAAATAGACCCTAAAAAAAGAACACCACGGAATATTGTGGCTAAGCTGCAGAATTACCACACAAAGGAGAAAATCCTGCAAGCAGCTAGAAAAAAACAATTTAAATACCAAGGTGCCACAATAAGGGTCACCCAAGATCTGGCTGCCTCCACATTAAAAGATAGAAGGGCCTGGAACCTGATATTCCGAAAGGCAAAAGATCAAGGACTGCAACCAAGAATGAACTACCCAGCTAAGTTTAGCATCTTTTTCCATGGAAGAAGATGGTCATTCAATGAAACAGAGGAATTCTATATGTTTCTAAGAAAAAAACCAGACTTAAACAAAAAATTTGATCTACATCCACAAGACTGAAGAGAAACAGAAAAAGGTAAACAGAACCCTTGAGAACTGTAACTCTGTTGTGGGTATATAAAAAATACTCAAGGATAATTTGATTTTACTGATATAAAAGAAAAAAAAGGGGGGTGTGGTAAAGGGAAGGAGGTCGGTTCAGAAAAAGGGGAAGGAGTGATAAAAAGAGGGAAACTACATCCCAGGAAGAGACATAGAAAATACACCATATCTGAGGGAACTTAGTGAGGTGGAGAATCATTGTGTGAATCTTACTCTCATCAGAAGAGGCTCAAAGAGTAAATAATTAACATATTTGTTTTTCAGAGAATTTTCTCTCACCTCATTAAAAGGGGGGAGAGGAAAAGGGGAAAGGAAAAGGAGAACAAGTGAAGGGACTTGGAGGGAGGGGGGAGGGATCCTAAAAAAAAAAAAAAAAAAAAAAAAAAAAAAGAGGGAGGGTTGCGCGTCACAAGGGGGGTCTGTAAATCAAATATCGGGGAGGGGGATCAGGGGGGTCAAGGGAAAAAAGTATAATCTGGGGATAATACGATGGCAGGAAATACAGAATTAGTAATTTTAACTGTAAATGTAAATGGGATGAACGATCCCATCAAACGGAGACGGATAGCAGATTGGATCAAAAAGCAGAACCCTACAATATGTTGTCTACAGGAAACACACTTAAAGCAGGGAGATACATACAGAGTAAAGGTAAAAGGTTGGAACAGAGCTTATTATGCTTCAGGTAAAGCCAAAAAAGCAGGGGTAGCTATCCTTATCTCAGATCAAGCAAAAGCAGAAGTAGATCTCCTTAAAAAAGATAAGGAAGGAAACTATATCCTGCTGAAAGGTAGCATAAATAATGAAGCCATATCAATACTAAACATATATGCACCAAGTGGTATAGCATCTAACTTTCTAAAGGAAAAGTTAAGAGAACTGCAAGAAGAAATAGACAGTAAAACTATAATAGTGGGAGATCTCAACCTTGCACTCTCAGATTTAGACAAATCAAACCACAAAACAAACAAGAAAGAAATTAAAAAAGTAAATAGAACATTAGAAAAACTAGGTATGATAGACCTTTGGAGAAAACTGAATGGCAATAGGAAGGAATATACTTTCTTCTCAGCAGTTCATGGATCCTATACAAAAATTGACCATATATTAGGACATAAAGATCTCAAAATTAAATGTAGGAAGGCAGAAATAATAAATGCCTTCTTCTCAGATCACAATGCAATAAAAGCTACATTCAGTAAAAAGTTAGGGGTAAATAGACCAAAAAGTAATTGGAAACTGAATAATCTCATCTTAAAGAATGACTGGGTGAAAGAGCAAATTATAGAAACAATTAACAATTTCACCCAAGATAATGATAATGATGAGACATCATATCAAAATCTTTGGGATGCAGCTAAAGCAGTAATAAGGGGAAATTTTATATCTTTAGAGGCTTATTTGAAGAAAATTGAGAAAGAGAAGATTAACGAATTGGGCTTACAACTTAAAAGGCTAGAAAAAGACCAAATTATAAACCCCCAACCAAAAATTAAACTCGAAATACAAAAATTAAAAGGAGAAATCAATAAAATTGAAAGTAAAAAAACTATTGAATTAATAAATAAAACCAAGAGTTGGTTTTATGAAAAAGCCAATAAAATAGATAAACCTTTGGTAAATTTGATCAAAAAAAAGAAAGAGGAAAATCAAATTGATAGTCTTACAAATGAAAAGGGGGATCTTTCCACCAATGAAGAGGAAATTAGAGAAATAATAAGGAGTTACTTTGCCCAACTTTATGCCAATAAATTTGATAACTTAAGTGAAATGGATGACTTTCTCCAAAAATATAGGCTCCCTAGATTAACAGAGGAGGAGATAAATTGCTTAAATAGTCCCATTTCAGAAAAAGAAATAGAACAAGCTATTAATCAACTCCCCAGGAAAAAATCCCCAGGGCCAGATGGATTCACATGTGAATTCTACCAAACATTTAAAGAACAATTAGCCCCAATGTTATATAAATTATTTGAAAAAATAGGGGATGAAGGAGTCCTACCAAACTCCTTTTATGACACAGACATGGTACTGATACCTAAACCTGGTAGATCAAAAACTGAGAAAGAAAATTATAGACCAATCTCCTTAATGAATATTGATGCTAAAATCTTAAATAAGATATTAGCAAAAAGACTTCAGAAAATCATCTCCAAGATAATACACTATGATCAAGTAGGATTTATTCCAGGAATGCAGGGCTGGTTTAATATTAGGAAAACTATTAATATAATTGACCATATTAATAATCAAATTAATAAGAACCATATGATCATCTCAATAGATGCAGAAAAAGCATTTGACAAAATCCAACATCCATTCCTACTAAAAACTCTTGAGAGTATAGGAATAAATGGATTATTCCTTAGAATAATCAGGAGTATATATTTAAGACCGTCAGTAAGCATAATATGCAATAGAAATAAACTGCAACCTTTCCCAGTAAGATCAGGAGTGAAACAAGGTTGCCCACTATCACCATTACTATTCAATATAGTACTAGAAACACTAGCCTCGGCAATAAGAGCCAAGAAAGAGATTCAAGGAATTAGAGTAGGAAATGAGGAAATCAAACTATCACTCTTTGCAGATGACATGATGGTATACTTAGAGAACCCCAAAGACTCTGCTAAAAAGCTATTAAAAATAATTCAGAATTTTAGCAAAGTGGCAGGATACAAAATAAATCCACATAAATCCTCGGCATTTTTATATATCACTAACAAAATGCAACAGCAAGAGATACAAAGAGAAATTCCATTCCAAACAAATGTTGAGAGTATAAAATATTTGGGAATCCATCTACCAAAGAAAAGTCAGGAATTATATGAGAAAAATTACAAAACACTTGCCACAAAAATAAAATCAGATTTAAATAATTGGAAAGACATTCAGTGCTCTTGGATAGGCCGAGCGAATATAATAAAGATGACAATACTCCCCAAACTAATCTATTTATTTAGTGCTATACCAATCAGACTCCCAAGAAACTATTTTAATGACCTAGAAAAAATAACAACAAAATTCATATGGAAGAATAAAAGGTCAAGAATTGCAAGGGAACTAATGAAAAAAAACTCAGAGGAAGGTGGTCTAAGTGTACCTGATCTAAAGCTATATTATATAGCAGCAGTCACCAAAACCATTTGGTATTGGCTACGAAATAGACCGGTAGATCAGTGGAACAGATTAGATACAAAGGACAAAAAAGGGTACATCTATAGCAATCTAATCTTTGACAAACCCAAAGATTCCAACATTAGGGATAAAAATTCATTATTCGGAAAAAACTGTTGGGAAAACTGGAAATTAGTATGGCAGAAATTAGATATGGATCCACACTTAACACCATATACCAAGATAAGATCAAAATGGGTCCATGATTTAGGCATAAAGAGGGAGATAATAAATAGATTAGAGGAACAGAGGATAATCTACCTCTCAGACTTGTGGAGGAGGAAGGAATTTATGACCAGAGGAGAACTAGAGATCATTATTGATCACAAAATAGAAGATTTTGATTACATCAAACTAAAAAGTTTCTGTACAAATAATACTAATGCAAACAAGATTAGAAGGGAAGTAACAAATTGGGAAAATATTTTTAAAAACAAAGGTTCTGACAAAGGTCTCATTTCCAAAATATATAGAGAACTGACCCTAATTTATAAGAAACCGAACCATTCTCCAATTGATAAATGGTCAAAGGATATGAACAGACAATTCTCAGAGGAAGAAATTGAAACTATATCCACTCACATGAAAGAGTGTTCCAAATCACTACTGATCAGAGAAATGCAAATTAAGACCACTCTGAGATACCACTACACACCTGTCAGATTGGCTAAGATGACAGGAACAAATAATGACAAATGTTGGAGGGGATGTGGGGAAACTGGGACACTAATACATTGCTGGTGGAGTTGTGAAAGAATCCAGCCATTCTGGAGAGCAATCTGGAATTATGCCCAAAAAGTTATCAAATTGTGCATACCCTTTGACCCAGCAGCGCTACTACTGGGATTATATCCCAAAGAAATACTAAAGAGCAGAAAGAGACATATATGTGCCAAAATGTTTGTGGCAGCTCTTTTTGTTGTAGCTAGAAACTGGAGGATGAATGGATGTCCATCAGTTGGAGAATGGTTGGGTAAATTGTGGTATATGAAGGTTATGGAATATTATTGCTCGGTAAGAAATGACCAGCAGGAGGAATACAGAGAGGCCTGGAGAGACTTAAATCAACTGATGCTGAGTGAAATGAGCAGAACCAGAAGATCACTGTACACTTCAACAACAATACTGTATGAGGATGTATTCTGATGGAAGTGGAAATCTTCAACATAAAGAAGATCCAACTCACTTCCAGTTGATCAATGATGGACAGAGGTAGCTGCACCCAGAGAAGAAACACTGGGAGGGGAATGAAAATTGTTAGCACTAATATCTGTCTGCCCAGGTTGCATGTACCTTCGGATTCTAATGTTTATTGTGCAACAAGAAAATGATATTCGCACACATGTATTGTACCTAGACTATATTGTAACACATGTAAAATGTATGGTATTGCCTGTCGTCGGGGGGAGGGAATAGAGGGAGGGGGGGTAAATTGGAAAAATGAATACAAGGGATAATATTATAAAATATATATATATATAATTAAAAAAAAAAAAAAAAGAAAAAAAAAAAAAAATATAACTCCCTTTCACAACTATAGACCTTTGATATATTTCAACTAAAATAATACATGGGAGATATTGAAAGCAGAAACAGATAGAAGAATTTAACTTTCTGCAATAAAGCCAGACATTAAAGAGATTTCTGAAAATATATAAAACAACAGTGATTTTAAATTTTATTTTATTTAAATTTATTTTATTTTTTATTTTAAAAATATCTAAATTCACTAAATTCATCTAAATTCACTGTTATTTTCAAATGAATTATTTTTAAATGTATTTTTTCCTAATGTGATAAATATTGAAAGATATAATCCATATTTTAAAAAATCAAGTTTTTTAGGGTTCTTAATGTTTTTAAAGAATGTTATAAGAGTCCTTAATAACTTTTAAGAGTTGTAAAGAGATCTTGATGTCAAAACGTTAGAGAACTCCTGTCCTAGATATTCTCCTTTCTTTCCCCTCTTTTTTTTCTTTTCTTTTTCTTTTTTTTCCCTTTCCTGTTACAGAATTAAAAACTTTCACTCTCTGTCCCCTTCCTTTCTATTTTCTAACTTTGTTTATTTTCTTCTCTGCTACCTTCTCAGTTTTGAATATCCTTGTACAAAGCCTATTGTGTTCTGCTGATGAACTATTCAAGTGGCCTAAACTTAGGGATAGGCCAAGTTTAGCTTCTACTCCTCTCCTGGACCTGTTCTGGCGTTCATAGTTTAAAAACCATGGTTTTACTCCAAGTAACTTCCTTCCCACTGACCTATCTTATTAGTTCTTTTCTGGGTCCTCATTTGTATGTTTGACACTTCCTTTTTTCTTTTTATTTTTATTCATATACCCCAAACTTAGCATAATTCCTGGCATATATGTGTGTATGTATACATACATATATATATATATATATATATATATATATATATATATATATATATATATATATATATATATATATATATATATATATTTAATATATTTTCTAATATATATCTTCTTTTTTCCTTTTGTTCATTCCTTTCTTTCTTTCTTGTCTACAACTATTTTTTTTTACTTTTCTTCTTTTATGATTCAGTGAATATTATTTATTTTTCTTATATTCTTTCTATTTACTGTTCTTCTCATTATGGTTTTTCCTATGGGACATTGTACCTCCATTTTGTGTGACTTTTCACTCTCTAACATGCAACACTCACTAACATCCAAGCTTCAAATTCTCTCTTTCCTCACTTCTACTTCTTAAGTTCAATAGTTTATTTTAACTAAAATTTCAAATTTTCAGGGTACCCCTCCATTCTTTTCTTTCTGTATGTGTTATATTTATAATTATTTGCATATTGTTTCCCCTGTTGAAATACTGAATATATACATTCTTTTAGAGCCTTCCTTTCTTGGATATATGTTGAAATATCAATCCTTGACTATTTCTAAAAGTGTCTTCCTCTGAAAATATATTTCCTTTGTTTGCATTTGCTCTAATCCAAGTATTTGTTCTTAATATTTTTGAATATTGATTTCACTTCATTATAAAATGCACGTAATTTAGTATTTTTTTAAAACCTCAATGTGACATGGACATTAAGAAGAGATAGTAGTGCAGAATCTGACACATATTCTAATTCACATTTGTTATGCTAACTCTGGTTTCACCAAGATACTTTCAGTAAAATTTGACTTAGCTGGATCTCATGTTTATATTTCTGTAATCTCAGTTTGTCCTTAACTATTTTTCATTTATTTATGAGACAATGTTTTATAATTTCCATTATTATCCTTGGCTACCATATATCTTCTTATTTGAAAATTACTTTAAATTTAGCAAAGAAATACTAGGACTATTACTTGGGGTTAATAGAAGAAAAAATAACAATATAAAGAAGTCAGAAGTGCTAGTTAGATTTTAAAATTCCTTCAGTCTCCTCCTTTTTATGATTATTTTATGCCAGTTAAGATTTTATTAGTAATTGTGCTAAGTACCATAAGTATCATTGTACTTATCCTTTTTTCCATTTTTAAAAATTCATTGTGATTATGTAGACTACATTGGAAATTTGTTAATTGAAATATATATTTTAGCTTATCCTTCTAATTTATTGTTAGCTAATGATTTGACAGCACACAGAAAGCCAGTTCACTTTTGAAGACATTCTGTGAATCCAGGACACATATAAGTGTTCTTTATTATCAATATTTCAGGGAAATTTCATTTTTTACAATTTTTTGAAATACTGGGGTAGGGCTCTTTTCCCCCTTATCTTCAAAAAGCTTAATAATTCTTGAATTTCTTTCTTCTTTTTTATTTTCAAGATCTGTCATTTTTTTCTATCTATGTACATAATCTTTTTTTAATTTAATTTTTATTTTATTTTATAATTATAACTTTTTTTTGACAGTACATATGCATGGGTAATTTTTTACAACATTATCCCTTGCACTTACTTCTATTCAGATTTTTTTCCTTCCTCCCCCAAACCCCTCCCCCAGATGGCAGGCAGTCTTATACATGTTAAATATATTACAGTATATTCTAGATACAATATATATGTGTAGAACCGAACTTTTTTGTTGCACAGGAAGAATTGGATTCAGAAGGTAAAAATAACAGTTTACACTCATTTCCCAGTGTTCCTTTTCTGGATGTAGCTGATTCTGTCCATCATTAATCAAGTGGAATTGGATTAGCTCTTCTCTATGTTGAAGATATCCACTTCCATCAGCATACATCCTCATACAGTATCATTGTTGAAGTGTATAATGATCTTCTGGTTCTGCTCGTTTCACTCAGCATCAGTTGATGTAAGTCTCTCCAGGCCTCTCTGTATTCCTCCTGCTGGTCATTTCTTATAGAACAATAATATTCCATAACATTCATATACCATAGTTTACCCAACCATTCTCCAATTGATGGACATCCATTCATCTTCCAGCTTCTAGCCACTATGAAAAGGGCTGCCACAAACATTTTGGCACATACAGATCCCTTTCCACTCTTTAGTATTTCTTTGGGATATAAGCCCAGTAGTAGTATGGCTGGTCAAAGGGTATGCACATTTTGATAACTTTTTGGGCATAATTCCAGATTACTCTCCAGAATGGTTGGATTCTTTCACAACTCCACCAACAATGCATCAGTGTCCCAGTTTTCCCACAGCCCCTCCAACATTCATCGTTATTTGTTCCTGTCATCTTAGCCAATCTGACAGGTGTCTAGTGGTATCTCAGAGTTGTCTTAATTTGCATTTCTCTGATCAATAGTGATTTGGAACACTCTTTCATATGAGTGGAAATAGTTTTAATTTCATCATCTGAAAATTGTCTGTTCATATCCTTTGACCATTTATCAATTGGAGAATGGCTGGATTTCTTATAAATTAAAGTTAATTCTTTGTATATTTTGGGAATTAGGCCTTTATCAGAACCTTTAACTGTAAAAATGTTTTCCCAATTTGTTACTTCCCTTCTAATCTTGTTTGCATTAGTTTTGTTTGTGCAGAAACTTTTTAATTTGGTGTAATCAAAATGTTCTATTTTGTGATCAATAATGGTCTCTAGTTCTCCCTTGGACACAAACTCCTTCCTCCTCCACAAGTCTGAGAGGTAAACCATCCCCTGTTCCTCCAATTTATTTATGATTTCGTTCTTTATGCCTAAATCTTGGACCCATTTTGATCTAATCTTAGTATGTGGTGTTAAATGTGGGTCCATGCCTAGTTTCTGCCATACTAATTTCCAGTTTTCCCAGCAGTTTTTGTCAAACAATGAATTCTTATCCCAAAGTTTGGGATCTTTGGGTTTGTCAAACACTAGATTCCTATTTTTATTCACTATCTTGCCCTGTGAACCTAACCTATGCCACTGATCAACTAGTCTATTTATTTTTTTTTAATTCATTTTTCCAAATTATCCCCTCCCTCCCTCCACTCCCTCCCCCCAATGGCAGGTAATCCCATACATTTTACATGTGTTACAATATAACCTAGATACAATATATGTGTGTAAATACCATTTTCTTGTTGCACATTAATTATTAGCTTCCGAAAGTATAAGTAACCTGGGTAGATAGACAGTAGTGCTAACAATTTACATTTGCTTCCCAGTGTTCCTTATCTGGGTATAGTTATTTCTGTCCATCATTGATCAACTGGAAGTGAGTTGGATCTTCTTCTTTTTTTTTTTTTTAATTTTAATTTTATTTTATAATTATAACATTTTTTTGACAGTACATATGCATGGGTAATTTTTTACAACATTATCCCTTGCACTTACTTCTATTCAGATTTTTTCCCTTCCTCCCCCAACCCCCTCCCCCAGATGGCAAGCAGTCTTATATATGTTAAATATATTACAGTGTATTCTAGATACAATATATGTGTGTAGAACCGAATTTTTGTTGCACAGGAAGAATTGGATTCAGAAGGTAAAAATAACAGTTTACATTCATTTCCCAGTGTTCCTTTTCTGGATGTAGCTGGTTCTGTCCATCATTAATCAATTAGAATTGGATTAGCTCTTCTCTATGTTGAAGAAATCCACTTCCATCAGCATACATCCTCGTACAGTATCATTGTTGAAGTGTATAATGATCTTCTGGTTCTGCTCGTTTCACTTAGC
Source organism: Sminthopsis crassicaudata (assembly GCF_048593235.1). Lineage (NCBI taxonomy): Eukaryota > Metazoa > Chordata > Mammalia > Dasyuromorphia > Dasyuridae > Sminthopsis > Sminthopsis crassicaudata. Next base: position 99,774,456 of record NC_133622.1, on the reverse strand, counting down.
ATCAGTTGATGTAAGTCTCTCCAGGCCTCTCTGTATTTCTCCTGTTGGTCATTTCTTATAGAACAATAATATTCCATAACATTCATATACCATAGTTTACCCAACCATTCTCCAATTGATGGACATCCATTCATCTTCCAGCTTCTAGCCACTATGAATAGGGCTGCCACAAACATTTTGGCACATACAGGTCCCTTTCCCTTCTTTAGTAGTTCCTTGGGGTATAAGCCCAGTAGTAGTATGGCTGGGTCAAAGGGTATGCACATTTTGATAACTTTTTGGGCATAATTCCAGATTGCTCTCCAGAATGGTTGGATTCTTTCACAACTCCACCAACAATGCATCAGTGTCCCAGTTTTCCCACAGCCCCTCCAACATTCATCGTTATTTGTTCCTGTCATCTTAGCCAATCTGACAGGTGTGTAATGATACCTCAGAGTTGTCTTAATTTGCATTTCTCTGATCAATAGTGATTTGGAACACTCTTTCATATGAGTGGAAATAGTTTTAATTTCATCATCTGAAAATTGTCTGTTCATATCCTTTGACCATTTATCAATTGGAGAATGGCTTCATTTCTTATAAATTAAAGTCAATTCTCTGTATATTTTGGAGATGAGGCCTTTATCAGAACCTTTAACTGTAAAAATGTTTTCCCAATTTGTAACTTCCCTTCTAATCTTGTTTGCATTAGTTTTGTTTGTGCAGAAACTTTTTAATTTGGTGTAATCAAAATGTTCTATTTTGTGATCAATAATGGTCTCTAGTTCTCCCTTGGACACAAACTCCTTCCTCCTCCAGTCTGAGAGGTAAACCATCCCATGTTCCTCCAATTTATTTATGATTTCGTTCTTTATGCCTAAATTTTGGACCCATTTTGATCTAATCTTAGTATGTGGTGTTAAATGTGGGTCCATGCCTAGTTTCTGCCATACTAATTTCCAGTTTTCCCAGCAGTTTTTGTCAAATAATGAATTCTTATCCCAAAATTTGGGATCTTTGGGTTTGTCAAAGATTAGATTGCTATTTTTATTCACTATTTTGCCCTGTGAACCTAACCTATGCCACTGATCAACTAGTCTATTTCTTAGCCAATACCAAATGGTTTTGGTGACTGTTGCTTTATAATATAGCTTTAAATCAGGTACACTTAGACCACCTTCCTCTGACTTTTTTTTCATTAGTTCCCTTGCAATTCTCGACCATTTATTCTTCCATATGAATTTTGTTGTTATTTTTTCTAGGTCATTAAAATAGTTTCTTGGCAGTCTGATTGGTATAGCACTAAATAAATAGATTAGTTTGGGGAGTATTGTCATCTTTATTATATTCGCTCGGCCTATCCAAGAGCACTGAATGTCTTTCCAATTATTTAAATCTGACTTTATTTTTGTGGCAAGTGTTTTGTAATTTTGCTCATATAATTCCTGACTCTCCTTTGGTAGATATATTCCCAAATATTTTATACTATCGACTGTTATTTTGAATGGAATTTCTCTTTGTATCTCTTGCTGTTGGATTGTGTTGGTAATGTATAAAAATGCTGAGAATTTATGTGGATTTATTTTGTATCCTGCAACTTTGCTAAAATCTGAATTATTTCTAATAGCTTTTTAGCAGAGTCTTCGGGGTTCTCTAAGTATACCATCATGTCATCTGCGAAAAGTGATAATTTGATTTCCTCATTTCCTACTCTAATTCCTTGAATCTCTTTCTCGGCTCTTATTTCCGAGGCTAGAGTTTCTAGTACTATATTGAATAGTAATGGTGATAGTGGGCAACCTTGTTTCACTCCTGATCTTACAGGGAAAGGTTCTAGTTTATCACCATTACATATGATGTTTACTGAAAGTTTTAAATATATACTCCTTATTATTTTAAGGAATAGTCCATTTATTCCTATACTCTCAAGCGTTTTTAGTAGGAATGGATGTTGGATTTTATCAAATGCTTTTTCTGCATCTATTGAGATGAACATATGGTTTTTATCAATTTGATTATTAATATGGTCAATTATACTAATAGTTTTCCTAATATTAAACCAGCCCTGGATTCCTGGTAAAAATCCCACTTGGTCATAGTGTATTGTCCTGGGGATGATTTTCTGAAGTCTATTTGCTAATATCTTATTTAAGATTTTAGCATCAATATTCATTAAGGAAATTGGTCTATAGTTTTCTTTCTCAGTTTTCAATCTACCTGGTTTAGGTATCAGTACCATGTCTGTGTCATAGAAGGAATTTGGTAGGATTCCTTCAATCCCTATTTTTTCAAATAGTTTACATAGCATTGGAGTTAGTTGTTCTTTAACTGTTTGGAAGAATTCACCTGTAAATCCATCTGGTCCTGGGGACTTTTTCTTAGGAAGTTGGTTAATAGCTTGGTCTATTTCTTTTTCTGAGATGGGACTATTTAGACTACTTACTTCTTCCTCTGTTAATCTGGGCAAGCTATATTTTTGAAGGTATTCTTCTATTTCATTTAAGTTATCGAATTTATTGGCCTAAAGTTGAGCAAAGTAGCTCCTAACTATTGTTCTAATTTCCTCTTCATTAGTGGTGAGTTCACCTTTTTCATTTTCAAGACTAACAATTTGCTTTTTCTCTTTCCTTTTTTTAATCAGGTTTACTAAGGGTTTATCTATTTTGTTGGTTTTTTCATAAAACCAACTCTTAGTTTTATTAATTAATTCAATAATTATTTTACTTTCAATTTTATTAATCTCACCTTTTATTTTTTGAATTTCAAGTTTTGTGTTTGTCTGGGGGTTTTTAATTTGTTCCTTTTCTAGCAATTTGAGTTGTAAGCCCAATTCGTTGGCCCTCTCTTTCTCTATTTTATGCAAGTAGGCCTGTAGAGATATAAAACTTCCCCTTATTACTGCTTTGGCTGTATCCCACACATTTTGGTATGATGTCTCATTATTGTCATTTTCTTGGGTGAAGTTATTAATTATGTCTATGATTTGCTGTTTTACCCAATCATTCTTTAGTATAAGATTATTTAGTTTCCAATTATTTTTTGGTCTCTTTTCCCCTGGCATTTTATTAAATGTTATTTTGATTGCATTATGGTCTGAAAAGGATGCATTTACTATTTCTGCCTTACTGCATTTGATTTTGAGGTTTTTATGCCCTAGTATATGATCAATTTTTGTATAGGTTCCATGAACTGCTGAGAAGAAAGTATACTCCTTTCTGTCTCCATTTATCTTTCGCCAAAGATCTATCATATCAAACTTTTCTGGTATTCTATTTACCTCTTTGACTTCTTTCTTATTTATTTTGTGGTTTGATTTATCTAATTCTGAGAGTGCAAGGTTGAGATCTCCCACTATTATAGTTTTGCTATCTATTTCCTCTTGCAGCTCTCTTAATTTCTCTTTTAAGAATTTAGATGCTGCACCACTTGGTGCTTATATGTTTAATATTGATACTGCTTCATTATTGATGCTGCCCTTTAGCAGGTTATAATGCCCTTCCTTATCTCTTTTAATTAGATCAATTTTTGTTTTTGCTTGATCTGAGATGAGGATGGCTACTCCTGCTTTTTTGGTTTTGCCTGAAACATAATAGATTCTGCTCCACCCTTTTACTTTTAGTTTGAATGTATCACCCTGTTTCAGGTGTGTTTCCTGTAAACAACATATAGTAGGATTCTGACTTTTAATCCAGTCTGCTAACTGCTTCCTCTTTATGAAGCAGTTTGCCCCATTCACATTTATGGTTAGAAGAACTAATTCTATATTGCTTGCCATCCTATTAATCCCTGCTTATGTTTTTCCCGTTTCCTTCTCTCTTACCCCCCTACCCAGTATTAAACTGGTGAACACCACTTGCTTTTCACAGCCCTCCCTTTTTAGGATCCCTTCCCCCACTTTAAAGATCCTCCCCTTATTTTACCCCTTTTCCTCGAAATTACTGTATTCCCTTCCCCTTAGCTTACTCCTTCCCTTTCACTTTTCAATGAAGTGGAACAAGTTTCCCCATAAATCGAATATGTGTATTGATACACACTATGTTCATCTCCCTCCTTTCTTTCTCTCAGATACAATAGGTTACCTTTGCCTCTTCATGAGATGTAGTACCACCATTTTACACTTTTTATGATATAATTTCCTTTCCATCTCTAGTTTCTAAGACAAATTGTACATATGTTCTTTACATATTTTTTTGGCAGAAATATAGTTCTCAAGATTTCTTTTTACCTTTTTAGAAATCTCTTGAGTTCTGTATTTGAAGATCAAACCTTTTATGTAGGTCTGGTTTTTTCATCAAAAATAGATGGAATTCATTTATTTCGTTAAATGTCCATCTTCTTCCCTGGAAAATGATGCTCATTCTTGCTGGGTAAGTTATTCTTGGCTGCATACCAAGTTCCTTAGCCTTTCTGAATATCATGTTCCAGGCCCTGTGTTCTTTTAATGTGTACGCTGCTAGATCCTGGGTTATCCTTATGGTGGATCCTCCATATCTGAATTGATTTTTTCTAGCAGCTTCCAATATCTTTTCCTTTGTCTGATGGTTCTTGAACTTGGCCACTATATTTCTTGGCGTTTTGATTTTAGGGTCCCTTTCAGTAGGTGATCGATGAATCGTTTCAATGTCTATTTTACCCTCTGTTTCCAGAACGTCTGGGCAGTTCTCTTTGATAATTTCCTCGAAAATGGTGTCCAAGCTCTTTTTTTTCTCACATTTTTCAGGGAGTCCGATTATTCCCAAATTGTCTCTCCTGGATCTGTTTTCCAGGTCTGTTGTCTTTCTAGTGAGGTACTTGACATTCTTTTCAATTGTTTCATTTCTCTGGTTTTGCTTGACTCCCTCTTGGTTTCTCCTTGAGTCATTCATTTCTACCTGTTCCAGTCTAATTTTCATTGATGTATTTTCTTCACTCACTTTTTTTATATCTCTTTGTAATTGTCCAATTGAGTTTTTATCTTCTATGGAATTTTTTTCCATTTTATCCATTTTATTTTTTAGAGAGCTGTTTTCTTTTTCCAGCTCACTAATCCTGTTTTCCTTGGAGTTGTTTACCTTTTCCAGCTCACTAATCTTGTTTCTCAATGATTTGATTTCTTTATCCATTCTGTCTTTGAATGCATGGAATGACTTCTCCAGGCTCTCTTGCCAAGCTTCCCTTTCCTTTTCCCATTTCTCTTTCAGCTCTCTTGTGAGAGCCCCTTTGATTTCCTCTATGAGGTTCTTTTGTATTGAGGAGCAGCTTATATCCCTCCCAAGGGATACATCTGGGGACAGTCTGTTCCTAGTCTCCTCAGCATTTGAAGTCTGCTCCCTCTCCACACAGAAGCTGTGAATGGTTAGAGCACTTTTGAATTTTTTGTTCATTTTGTCAGAGTAGGAATCAAAGAAAACAAACTGACAAGAGAAACAATTGGTCTGTTTTGCAGGGGATGGGGCTGGATGGTATTAATGGGCTTCCTCTACAGACTGGGGGTAGGGCAGCAGAGAGCCACTAACAGAACAGCAATGACTGTACTGAGTGCGCTCTGAGGCTCTGAGGCTCTGAGAACTGGGAGTCAGTCCAGGTGGGGGTTGGGGGTGGCCGGGTTCTGAGAGAAGCTGGCTTTCTGGCGTTTTAATCTTCACTTCCGGTGTTTACACCCTCTCTGCTGTTCCCGGCTTGCTGCCAAGATGGAGTATGCACACTGGGGTAAAAGCCTTTTCACAGAAACGGCAGAGATCGTACACCTCCCCCTCCGGTCTGAGCTGTGTGAGAGCCTGTCTCACTCTAGCTTGCCTGCCCTCAGTCTGCACCCAGTCTGATTGACCCTCCCCCGAGCAAACACAGACCTTTTCTGGCGACTCTCAAGGATGTCTTCTCTTGGTGATTATTTGTGGTTTTCTTTCTGGGTCAAGCATTAAGTCTGAGGCTTGTCATGAAGTAAGTTCTGAGACAAAATGAGGAGCTCAAGCAGCTGTGTGCCTCCATGCCGCCATCTTCTGTACATAATCTTTTTGAGGTTTTGTAAATTTCTGCACTCATTTTCATGTTTCCTCTATATGTTTTTTCTGTCATGCTGACTACTAGGGCTAAAAAAAAACTGTTTTATTGACTTTTTTTTTATATTTTTCCAGAATTTTAAAATATGCAGAGCTTCATAGGTAAATTATCCTAAAATTTCTTATTCATATGGATTTTAAAATTTATTTCTTCTTAGAATAGGCTGGTATAGTAACCTGTCATTTTATTGTCTTGGTAATTCCTGAATGAACAACAACAAAAACAGAAATTTCTACTAATATAGGTCAGCATCATCTCTGCAACTCTTAAGTCTTACAGGATTGTCTAGAATAGACATATCTAGCAATGGACAATAGCAATATGCTATGTGGCCTGAGTTAGATTTAAATGTAGTTTCCTTTTGATTTTAATGTATTGGTATATCAGTGGGGAAATATATCAACATACGTGCTTTTCTTAGCCAAATACTATGCTTTACTTAGGGTTTAGTAACCTCCATTTCATTTAAGCTTGATGTCACTAGTCTATACCATAAAGAATTTAAATGACATAAGGAGATTCATACTATCAACATGTGTTAGACATAAGGATATAATCAGTTCTTTCTTACTTCATACTAATTACTTAATATAATTTGCTTCTGTTGGTAGTTAAAAAAAATAAATGTTTTTACTACGGCGTTTTTATCTTCATTTAATCTTTCATTTACTTTTTTTCTGAATTTTTGTTGTGTGAGTTCTTTCCCTTGAAAAAATGGTTTGTTTTTTTTAAGAGAATTACTGTTAGTTCTTAATTTTCTTGTGTTTTTTTTCTTGCTGTTTTTCAGAGGACATTGGAAGACTAGGCTCTCTTGAAACCTTTCACTCCTTTTTTTTCTGAGTTCCTTTTCTTTTTAACTAAAAGAAAACATTTAAGAAAGTATTCATGATATAGAAGAATGAATCTTCTTAATAATCTTTAGCTTCCTTAAATTTAAGTGATCCATTATTCTTTACATATGTTTAAATGTTATCTCCATTCAGACTTCCATATTGAATTCATTAAGATTGTTGGTGTGCTTGAGAGGATTGTGCAAGTTTTTTAGAGAATTTGTCCCCTGTAATAGATATAGCTACAAAAGTTACAAATATATTCATGATGACCCTTTTTTCCTGTACTTATTACAATGTTATATCTAGACCTTTGCATTCTGCATCTATACTGTGTTTTATATGTTTTCCCTTCCTGAAGTGGAAAAGCACCCCAAATGGGACCGTAAGAAATATAATCTTGAATCTTTGTAGTTAGAAGTTTATTAGTTCTTCACTCCCTATTGCAGATGGTATTTTAACAATCCAGATGTACTGCCATGAAACCTTGAAACCTGATAAGCTTGGTGCTGTCTGAGAATGACCCCCTTAGAGTGATAACTTTTTTTTTTTTTGCCTCCTGTTTAGAATAAAAATTCCTTTATTATAACAAATGTATCAAGAAATATTTGATGTCTCTCTCTCTTCTTCCTATAAATATATGACTGTGAGGCCACTCATTACTGATCTCTCCAGTTATGGTGTGGGACTCAGTCTTGGCCAGGAATAAAGCACTCTTAAAACTTCATTATTTTGGCTACCCTGTTTTTCTCTTGCCTGGGTACTTCATTCTTCTAGTTACATTGTAGATTCCTAATAAAAATAACTATAGTTCTTTAAGAATTAAAAACAAAACAAAACAAAACAAAACAACTTGATAGTTTAATCATATTTTATTCTCAAACAAAGAAGGGCATTCTACTTTCCCCTTATTAGAGATGAGGAATGTGAGTATCAAAAATTAAGTTACTTTTTCAGGGTCTGAAAGTTAGTAAGTGAAAGAAATTTAAGTTGGAATTCATTTTTCTCTGAATGCAGTTTAAAATTCTATTCACTCACCATTACACCTAACATTCTTCTTGCTTCCTGCCCAGAACAATGGAATTTTTTTTTCTTTTTCTCTTAAAAACTCTTCATTAGATTGTAAAATTTCTGAGGACAGGGATTGTCTTTTGCTTTTTTTTAGTATTCTCAGAATTTGGCCATAACCACTGGTGTTGACCTGTAATGTTTGGGCTAGCTTTCTGGAGGATCTCTGGATGGTCCTTGGTCTTTAGGTGGATAAATGATGAAGGCAGGACAGCCACCATGAGTCTGGTCAAAGTTGGAGTCAGAAATGTGGAGTCTGAAGCCTGAAGTTTTCTCTGTTTCTGTGGCTGAGAGAGTCTTCTGTTTCTGAAACTCCCTTAAATACCTCAGTAGGATTACATCACTACAGCACACTGAGCATGCCAATTGTTAGTAGAGCCATTACATCACCATATCACATTAAGTATATGTTTAGAGAACTATTCTCTCACACTGAGTAGGTGCTTAATTATAAGCACCCTGCTGTCTTTGATTAGAGTACATCTTTTTAGAGTTCTGGTCCTCTGTTTCTCCCACTTTCTTTTGTTTTAGAACACAGGTGATCACCTCCCTGACTTTTCAGTAAGGGAGGTGAATATGCCAAATGGAAATAGAGAGACAAATCAGATATTGTTAGCAAGTTGCCTCTGGGCTGAGATTGAAACAGGTATACATAAATCTATCAGCATGGGGAAGCACATATTAATATATATATGTATATATATATATATATATATATGTATATATATATGTATATATATATACATATATATGTATACATATATATATATACACATATATATAAATTATATATAAAGCCCTAGTAGGAGGGCATATAAATAACAATCACAACATCACTTCCTTCAGCAGCCAAGATATAGTCCAAAACCAATTTATTGTCCATTACTTCACATGTCATGGAATCCAATGATTTCTGCAAGTTTTAAAGTCCTGCAATAATCTCATCTTGTCTCAGGGAATCCAATGATTCCTCCAGATTTTGAAGATTTTGAAGTCTTGAAACAATCTTATCATATCTCAGTGAACCCAATGATTCCTGCTGCTTTTGAAGTCCTGCAGCAATCTCATCAACAACTTTTGATTTTCATGAGTCAGTTGCCATAACTGCCATGCTCTTTCAGTGGTGGACACAATCAGTGATGGAACCACCCGATGTTTCTTGGGCCTTCAAGGTCATCTCCATCTCTCTCTCCAATGGACAAGGCAAATAAGGGTTGTTGGCACCCACCTGATTTCTTCTCCATCTGTAGAAATACAAACAAACCCTCTCCCCCGTGAAGTTAACCTATCTGATCCCTTCCATTTACCACTTTTTGGATCTCTCTACAGCACCTAGAAATTATCTAAAGATAGTGGAGCTGCTCAGACTGGACAATGCCCTTCTGGAAGGTTATAAAACCTGAGCCAGCACAGCTTTATCAGAAACCAAAAATTTAATAGAATAAATATTTAAATTTAAAAGTTTTCTAGGGTTACCTGTGGCTTCCCCTTTCTTTTGTTTTTGAAGGACTGTCTTGATGTTTTTGTTTCTCTTCTCTAATATTGCCTATCATTGAGGTTAAAAGGTATGCCAGTGGTGTGTAAAAGTTGATACTGTTCACAAAAGCGTGAAAAATGTTTAGAAGTATATGCAGGTCCATTATCTGTTTCTTTTGCTTATGAAACACCCATGATTACAAAAGCTTGTATAAGGAATTCAGTGACCACTCAGGCAGTCTCTTTTGCTGCTGGTATTGCAAAAGTAAATCCTGAAAAGGTGTTTACTACATGGATAAAACACAAATGGGACATGTCCATTTGTGAAATTTCATTTGGGGTCTGGAACCATGAAGGGTTTTCCCTGGAGGGAGCATAAGAGTGTGGAAAGGAAATCAAGCTGTACAGGCTTTTACTATACTCTTAGTTTTCTTTTTATTATTCCAAATTGTAGGTGTAAAGCTCAAGCAGCCTGATGATAGTTAGGACGAGATTCTTGGGCTGCTTGAAATAAAGAAGTATTGACTAACATGGTTAAAAGGTTATTTGCCTTTGAATTTCCATGAAAAATAGGACTGGAAGTCTACTATAAGTGTGGACATGCAAGATATAAATCTTACCTGGATACATTCTCACTTGCTCTTGAAGTTCCTTAAAGAACTGAAATATATTAGAGCTACAATTGCTATTTGGGCTGTGGTAATTCTTTGTACCACACCTACTGAATAGGCCAAATCAAAGATTATATTTACATCTCCTGATAATAAGAGCTAGAATGATTCCATACAATTTATTCTGTTGAGTGGACTGAAAAGGAGTTCTGACTACTCTCTTTATATTTAAGTCATGAGAGTATACAGCACAAATGTTATTTTTAGATGCATCTGTAAAAATAGTTGGCCCTTTAAGAGTAACCTTAGAAACATTTTCTTCAAAAATCCATCGCCAATTATGTGATAGCTGTGTTATATTTAATGGAGACCTGTGTGTAAAATCTGGAGCTGTGGCCAATAAAATTTGCCAGTCTGTGATGTTTTTACAGCATACATTAATTTGTGCATTGATATAAAAGCTGTATATCTTGTCAGGTCTTATCCCAGATAACTGTACTGCTTGCTTAATGGCCTTTAATAAAATTTTATCCACAAGAACTGGGTAAGGAGTAAGGCTTTGGTCCAGTTGTGCTGGGAGTTTCACCCACTCTATCACACTGTCTCCTTGATGAAGGACTGCTGTGGGTGCCCCTTTTGGAGCAAAAACTGATATTTCCAAGGGTTTTTGGATAACTCTTTCAACCACTTGGATAAGGCCAGTTCAGACTCTTAAAGCCTCTTGAGCTTCTTTTGTAAACTGACAGGATGAGTTTTAAGCAGTGTCTCTGCTTAAAATGTCTTATGATGGTTTCAATTGATAGGTAGTTAAGCCTAACACTGGATGAATCCATTGGATATCTCCTATCATTTTCTGAAAGTCATTTAAGTTGTTCAACTTCTCTGTTCTTAATGAAAGCTTTTATATTGTAAGCATCTTAGGAGATATTTCATATTCCTAAATATTTAAAAGGAGTGTGCCTTTGAATTTTTTTTCTGGAGCTATATGCAATTTGTAGTTCCTTAGTGTTTCTATGGTCTTTTGTAGACATGCTTCTAACATTTGCTCCTCAGGTGCATATCCCAAGATACCATCCATGTAATGTAACAACATAACTTTTGGAAATGCTTTTCTTACTGGAGTAAATGCAGCAACCACATACACTTTACATATAGCAGAGCTTTTTAATTACCTGGGGCAATACTGTCTATTCATATCTTTCATAAGGCTCAGCTAAATGAACACTGGGCAGTGAAAAGGGAAATCTTTTCATATCTACCTTATCTTGAGGGATAGAATAGAAACAATCTTTAATGCTTATAACACAAATAGCCCATTCTCTAGGCAACTGAGTAGAAGATGGAAGTCCAGGCTGCAGAGTTCCCATAGTTTCCATCTTTTCATTTACTTTTCTCAAATCAGTTGATATTCTCCATTTTTCAGATTTCTTTTTTATAACAAATACAGGGGAATTCCTAGGACTTAGAGAAGGTTATTCCTTCTAGTTCCTTCCTTAAAGTACAAGTTGTTCCTGTACTATATCGAATAAGGCCTGAATTGTGTCATTTGTTAAAGACCACAATAGTGAGTATCAGTTTTCCATTGAATGGGGATAGGGGATATGAAGAGGATAACTCTTCCTAAAAAGCCATAGTACTCAATTGTAATCCTAATTGTTGTAAGATGTCTCTTCCCCATAGATTGATGGGGATTTTTTCTACTACAAAAGGAGTAAAAACTCCTGTTTCACTTTCACATATCCATCTCAAAGGGATAACACTAATTTCAGCTGCTATTGATCCTCCCATGGCAGACATATAAATGTCTGCCTTAATCTTTGGCCAATGACTTGACCAATTGGCACCTCTAATGACTGTACAATCTCTACCATGTCTACCAACCCTTTCAATGATATGCCATTCATATAGACAGTGAAGATAGGTTGGTCAGCTATAACAGCTATAATTCAGAATATTCCTGGATTCTATTGTTGTGAGTTAAAATCTGGGTAAATATCACCAAATTGCCTATTAGGAGTGTGTATCAGTAAATCCGATGCTACTACTTCTCCTGGGTGATAAGTGTTAGTGACTAGAATGTTAACTACACATTCTCCATTTTCCCAAATCAGTATATGGATGGGCACTGTTTTGTAAATACTCTTGGGGGTGAAATAGTCAAGTTTATTATGTATGGAGGCAAAGTATCTATAGGCAGGACAGGGATAGATTTCACCTCTATAGAGGATATTTTAGTAGTCCCAGCTGTAATCTCTTTCCCCCATTAGGTTTCTCCTCAGATGATTGATTACATTGGAGTATTGAACTTCTAAAGACTCTCTGGGTATAACATCTTTGTCATCATGCCCCAAGTTTTTTTTTTTTTTTTTTTTTTTTTTTTTGCCTAGGGCCCTGGAGCTGAGCCCACTTCCTATTTCCCTGAGTCAAGCTACATTTTGATGCCCAATGGAAGCATTTGTTACATTTTTGGATATGGGGTTTTGGGTCTTATTCTCACACCCTGTTTTTTCACACTGTCTTTATGCCAACATTGAGCTTTCAAATGCCCTACTTTTTCCACATTGAAAGCATTGGGAAGTCTCTCTGGAAGTCCCTTGCCTAAAGAGACCCTGTCTTCCCATGTTCAGATCTTGAAAAGTCTGCATCATTGCCTGTGTATAAAAGGTATTTGTGGCCACTGTGGCGCAGTGTCTTATGATCTCATATAAAGGAGCATCCTTGTGTAGTCCTAGTATAATTCTTCTACAAACCTCATTAGCATTTTCTAGTAAATTGTCTTATCATAATTTCTGTTGCTGCATTTTCACCAATAGTTCATATGACAACTGTCTGCAGACACTACTAAATCAGCAAAGGTTTCATTTGTACATTGTGCTATTTTTGTGAAAGCTTCACCTCTATCTTGTCTTCCTGGGAGGGTGCCCCATGCTTTGATGGCAGCAGAAGCAGTTTGCTCATATGCTGTCAAAGGGTAATTAATCTGAGCCAAAGTGTCTGCATAAGGACCTACACCTGTTAGTTGGTCAAAGGTGACTGGTATATTAACTCCAGGTTGCCTATTTCATCGGACTTGTATTCTACATAGTTCACTATACTCAGAAAGCCACAACAAGTTTTGTCCAGGTTCTAAACATGTTCTTGCTATATATTTCCAATCATTAGGCACTAAAAATTTCAAAAGCCAAATTGTCTAATAGCATCTTAGCATAAGATGATGTAGACCCATAAAGACTTTAAGTATTTTCAGATCTTTGATAATTTCCAGTTTAAAAAGAGTGTATCTTCTTTTTGCTTGACCTGAAGAGTCTTCAATAACAGAGTATGATTCTATTCTCAAATCAGATGTATCCTGTCCTTCTTCTTTAGCATTAATTTGTGCCTTTTGTAATCATGTTATAGGGGATAAAGCAGCTATATTGGTGGTGTTGATGGTTTCACTGCTCCTCCCACTCCTCCTCCTCCCTCCAGCCATGAAGGCAAACATTGAAGGAGTATGGTCAAGACATGGGGAATGCTCTGGTGTAACTGAGCTGTGAAAATGAGAAGCAACACATCACTTAAATTCATCAGTACTGTACTTAAATCCTTTCTTGTCCAATTCTCCATGCTTTTCAGCTGATTTGTCAGTACCATCCTCCTCCTGCTGCTCTTTCTCCCTACATTTTCTTGTCTGACTATCCAGCTTAAAACTTTTCCTTTTTTTAGAACTTCTGTGGTTCTTTAAAGCCAATTGTATTATATTGTACATAAGGAATGTTTCCTTAGGAATTGAATCAGGACCCATAGCTTTGTAATATTCAGTTAGTTGCTTTCCCACTAGTTCTTACATATCTGGCTTTGTTCTTCCTTAGATACCCAAGGAGATGTGAACTCTAATATATTTACGAGTCCAGTGATCTGCTTCCAAGTTCCCAACAAACCTTGCTTTTTTATTAACCTAACTATGCATTCTATGCACTTCCTTTGGGTTGGGAGAGGCTCTTTTCTTAATATTTGCCCTATTTCGGACTTCTGGCCAAGATGGCGGCATGGAGGCAGACAGCTGCTTGAGCTCCGTGTTTTCTCTCAGGACTTACTTCATGACAAACCTTAGAGTTAATGCTTGACCAGAAAAGAAAGCCACAAATAATCACCAGCAGAAGACATCCTTGAGAGTTGCCAGAGAAGGTATGTGTTTGCTCAGGGGAGGGTCAAACAGACTGGGCACAGATTAAGGGCAGGCAGTGAGAGTGAGACAGGCAGCTCACACAGCTCAGACAGGAGGCGGGGAGGGATACAATCTCTGCCATTTCTGCAAAAAGACTTTTACCCCATTGTGGATACTCCATCTTGGCATTAAACCAGGAGCAGTGGGGAGGGTGTAAACACCAGAGTTGAAGAATAAAACCCTGGAAAGCTAGTGTCTCTAGGGACCATGCCACTCCCAACCCCCACCTGGAGTGACTCCCAGTTCTCAGAGCCTCAGAGCGCAGATGCAGGGCAGCCATTGCTGTCCTGTTTGTGGCTTGCTGCTGTCCTCCCCCCCCCAGTCAATAGAGGAAGCCCATTAACACTATCCAGCCCCATCCCCCCAAAAACAGACCTATTGTTTCTCTTGTCAATTTGTTTTCTTCGATTCACGCTCTGACAAAATGAACAAAAAATTCAAAAGGGATCTAACCATTCACAGCTTCTGTATGGAGAGAGAGCAGACTTCAAATACTGAGGAGACTAAAAACAGACTGTCCCCAGATGAATCCCCTAAGGAGGATATGATCTGCTCCTGAATACAAAAGAATCTCATAGAGGAAATCAAAAAGGCTCTCACAAGAGAGCAAGAAGAGAAATGGGAAAAGGAAAGGGAAGCTTGTCAAGAGAGCATGGAGAAGTCATACCACGCATTTAAAGACAGAGTAGCTAAAGAAAACAAATCATTGAGAAACAAAATTAGTGAATTGGAAAAGGTAAACAACTCTAAAGGAAAACAAGATTAGTGAGCTGGAAAAGGTAAACAACTCCAAGGAAAGCAGGATTAGTGAGCTGGAAAAAGAAAACAGCTCTCTAAAAAATAAAATGGATGAAATGGAAAAAAATTCCATAGCAGAAAAAAACTCACTTAAAAACACAATTGGACAATTACAAAAAGATATAAACAAGTGAGTGAAGAAAATACATCATTGAAAATTAGACTCGAACAAGTAGAAATGAATGAATCAAGGAGAGAAGGGAAAGGGACCTGTATGTGCCAAAATGTTTGTGGCAACCCTTTTCATAGTGGCTAGAAACTTGAAAATGAATGGATGTCCATTAATTGGAGAATGGTTGGGTAAATTATGGTATATGAATGTTATGGAATATTATTGTTCTGTAAGAAATGACCCACAGGAGGAATGCAGAGAGGCTTGGAGAGACTTACATCAACTGATGCTGAGTGAAATGAGCAGAACTAGGGGATCATTCTGCACTTCAACAATGATACTGTATGAGGATGTATTCTGATGGAAGTGGATATCTTCAACATAGAGAAGAGCTAATCCAGTTCTAGTTGATCAATGATGGACAGAATCAGCTACATCCAGAAAAGGAACACTGGGAAATGAGTGTAAACTGTGAGCATTGTTTTTTGGTTTTTGTTTTGTTTTGTTTTGTTTTTGTTTGTTTGTTTTGTTTTGTTTCTCTTCCCAGATTATTTTTACCTTGTGAATACAATCCTTCCTTTGCAGCAACAACAATTCGGTTCTGCATATATATATATTGTACCTAGGATATACTATAAGATATTTAATATGTATGGGAATGCCTGCCATCTAGGGGAAGGGGTGGAGGGAAGGAGGGGAAAAATTCAGAACAGAAGGGAGTACAAGGGATAATGTTGTTAAAAAAAAAAAAAATTACCGGGGGGGCAGAGCCAAGGTGGCGGAGAAGATACACGCCACTGTGTAAGCTCCTTTCTTCCCTCACAACCAACTAGATTTAATCAGCCTCAGAAATAGCGTTGGACTGATAGAATCCACAAGGACTGGAAGCACGACTTACCAGCTGAAGAGAATCTGGAGTTTCAGCAGGAAAGGTCAGCTCCCAGGGGAGGAAGAAGAGAGGCCAGTGCAGATGGTGGGGTAGTGGCACACTGCTCCGGTCGCACTGGGGAGGGCTCTGGGAACAGAGAATCCACTGAGATAAAAGAATCTGGCACAGGCTGTTACCTCTTCTCTGCTTATAAAATAGCAGTTCAGAAGAGAAATCTAAGCCACTTTAAAATTTAAAACCAGATTGGATCTTCCTGGAGCCCAGGGGTGACTCAGCAGATCTTGGCACTGGGGGTGTGGCCGACATAGGCAATCCAGGCTTTTACCTCGGGGTAGTTAAGAGATTGAAGAGTGGGCGGGGTGGTAACTCATAGTGCCTGGCTCAGCTGGCTGGAGGTCCCAGAGAAGCGGAACCTTTGAACTAGGGACCGAGGTTTCTGGGAGACACTTCCAGTTTGAGCCCAGGGCTTTTCACGTCACCTGCTGCAGACATCCACGCCCCACCGGGACGCATAGGCTAGGCTTTGAGTTGCCTTTACTGTTCAGTCTCAACCTCAGGGAAGGCGCTAAAACACAGCGCCCTCAGAGCACAGCAGTGCTAGTCACCTCTGAGGCACTTCCAGGGAGGGGGTGGGGAACTCTCTCCCAGAGCTCTCTCGTAGCTCAGGCTCAGGGGCCGCTGTATCCATCCGGTCTGGGAGGAAGCTGGTAAATAAATAAATAAATAATTTCCTATCCCAGGGACAGACCCCAAAAGATTTTTTAAGTATGAGCAAGAAGCCCAAAAAAACCATAGATTCCTTCTACACAGAGAAAGAGCGGGTATCCAACCGCGAGGAAGTTAACAGCACAGAGTCAGCAGATAACAACCTTAAGGGGAATGATTCCTGCCCCCCATCACATAAATCTCTCCTTGAAGAGACTATTAAAAAGTTAAGAGAGTTTGAAGAAAAATGGGGAAAGGAAAGAGAAGCTATGAAATTGGAGTTGGAAAAAATAAAGAATTCACAGGAGATGCAGGGAAACACAATTAGTGAATTAGAAAAGGTAAAAAAATCACAGGAAAGTAGGATTTCTGAATTGGAGAAAATAAAAAGTCTCAAGAAAATAGGATTTCTGAATTGGAGAAGATAAAAAAGTCCCAAGAAAATAGCATTTCTGAATTGGAAAAAGAAAATAATTCTCAAAAAAAAAATTAGGGAAATGGAAAAAAATTCAATAGAGCAAAATAACTCATTTAAAAATGAAATTGGGCATTTACAAAAAGAACTAAAAACTGTGAATGAAGAAAATAACTCCTTAAAAGTCAGGATGGAACAAATAGAAATGAATGATTCATTGAGAACCCAAGAATCAGTGAAACAAAACAAAACAAAAAAAAAAAAAATGAGAAGCTGGAGAACAACATCAAATACTTACTGGGAAAATCTATAGATCTGGAAATTAGATCTAGGAGAGATAATCTGCGGATCATTGGACTTCCCGAAAACTATGACCAAAAAAAGAGCCTAGATTCTATTTTACAGGAAATTATCAAAGAGAACTGTCCAGAGATAACAGAAACAAAGGGGAAAGTAGATGTTGAAAGAATTCATCGAACTCCTTCTGAAATAGACCCTAAAAAAAGAATACCACGCAATATTGTGGCTAAGCTGCAGAATTACCACACAAAGGAGAAAATCCTGCAAGTAGCTAGAAAAAAAAACAATTTAAATACCAAGGTGCCACAATAAGGGTCACACGAGATCTGGCTGCCTCCACATTAAAAGATAGAAGGGCCTGGAACCTGATATTCCCAAAAGGCAAAAGATCAAGGATTGTAACCAAGAATAAACTACCCAGCTAAGTTTAGCATCTTTTTCCATGGAAGAAGATGGTCATTCAGTGAAATAGAGGAATTCCATATGTTTCTAAGAAAAAAAAACAGACTTAAACAAAAAATTTGATCTACATCCACAAGACTGAAGAGAAACAGAAAAAGGTACACAGAACCCTTGAGAACTATATCTCTGTTGTGGGTATATAGAAAGTATGCATGGATAATTTGATTTTACTGATATAAAAGAAAAAAAAAAGGAGGGGGTTTAGTAAAGGGAAGGGGGTAGTATCAGCAAAAGGTGAGGGAGTGATAAAAAGAGGGAAACTACATCCCAGGAAGAGACATAGAAAATACACCATATCTGAGGGAATTTAGAGAGGGGGAGAATCATTGTGTAAATCTTACTCTCATCAGAAGAGGCTCAAAGAGTAAATAATTGTCATATTTGTTTTTCAGAGAATTCTCTCTCACCTCATTAAAAGGGGGGAGAGGAAAAGGGAAAAGGAAAAGGAGAATAAGGGAAGGGATGTGGAGGGAGGGGGGAGGGATACTAAAAAAAAAAAGGGAGGGCTGTGCGTTACAAGGGGGTCTATAAATCAAATATTGGGGAAGGGGATCAGGGGGGTCAAGGGAAAAAGCATAATCTGGGGATAATATGATGGCAGGAAATACAGAATTAGTAATTTTAACTGTAAATGTGAATGGGATGAACGCTCCCATCAAGCGGAGACGGATAGCAGACTGGATCAAAAATCAGAACCCTACAATATGTTGTTTACAGGAAACACACTTAAATCAGGGAGATACATATAGAGTAAAGGTAAAAGGTTGGAGCAGAATCTATTATGCTTCAGGTAAAGCCAAAAAAGCAGGGGTAGCTATCTTTATCTCAGATCAAGCAAAAGCAGAAGTTGATCTAGTTAAAAGAGATAAGGAAGGAAACTATATCCTGCTGAAAGGTAGCATAAATAATGAAACCATATCGATACTAAACATATATGCACCAAGTGGTATAGCATCTAACTTTCTAAAGGAAAAGTTAAGAGAGTTGCAAGAAGAAATAGACAGTAAAACTATAATAGTGGGAGATCTCAACCTTGCTCTCTCAGATTTAGACAAATCAAACCACAAAACAAACAAGAAAGAAATTAAAAAAATAAATAGAACATTAGAAAAACTAGGTATGATAGACCTTTGGAGAAAACTAAATGGCAATAGAAAGGAATATACTTTCTTCTCAGCAGTTCATGGATCCTATACAAAAATAGACCATATATTAGGACATAAAGATCTCAAAATTAAATGTAGGAAGGCAGAAATAATAAATGCCTTCTTCTCAGACCACAATGCAATAAAAGCTATATTCAGTAAAAAGATAGGGATAAATAGACCAAAAACTAATTGGAAACTGAATAATCTCATTTTAAAGAATGACTGGGTGAAAGAGCAAATTATAGAAACAATTAATAATTTCACCCAAGGTAATGACAATGATGAGACATCATACCAAAATCTGTGGGATGGAGCTAAAGCAGTAATAAGGGGAAATTTTATATCTTTAGATGCCTATTTTAAGAAAATAGAGAAAGAGAAGATTAACAAATTGGGCTTGCAACTTAAAAGGCTAGAAAAAGACCAAATTAAAAACCTGCAACCAAAAATTAAACTTGAAATACAAAAATTAAAAGGAGAAATCAATAAAATTGAAAGTAAAAAAAAAAAAAAAAAAAAAAAAAACTATTGAATTAATAAATAAAACCAAGAGTTGGTTTTATGAAAAAGCCAATAAAATAGATAAACCTTTGGTAAATCTGATCAGAAAAAAGAAAGAGGAAAATCAAATTGATAGTCTTACAAATGAAAAGGGGGATCTTTCCACCAATGAAGAGGAAATTAGAGAAATAATGAGTTACTTTGCCCAACTTTATGCCAATAAATTTGATAACTTAAGTGAAATGGATGACTTCCTCCAAAAATATAGGCTCCCTAGATTAACAGAGGAGGAGATAAATTGCTTAAATAGACGCATTTCAGAAAAAGAAATAGAAGAAGCTATTAATCAACTCCCCAGGAAAAAATGCCCAGGACCAGATGGATTTACATTTGAATTCTACCAAACATTTAAAGAACAATTAGCCCCAATGCTACATAAACTATTAGAAAAAATAGGGAATGAAGAAGTCCTACCAAACTCCTTTTATGACACAGACATGGTACTGATACCTAAACCAGGTAGCTAGAAAACTGAGAAAGAAAATTATAGACCAATTTCCTTAATGAATATTGATGCTAAAATCTTAAATAAGATATTAGCAAAAAGACTTCAGAAAATCATCCCCAAGATAATACACTATGATCAAGTAGGATTCATACCAGGAATGCAGGGCTGGTTTAATATTAGGAAAACTATTAGTATAATTGACCATATTAATAATCAAATTAATAAAAAACATATGATCATCTCAATAGATACAGAAAAAGCATTTGACAAAATCCAACATCCATTCTTACTAAAAACGCTTGAGAGTATAGCAATAAATGGATTATTCCTTAGAATAATCAGGTGCATATATTTAAGACCTTCAGTAAGCATAATATGCAATAGAAATAAACTGCAACCTTTCCCAGTAAGATCAGGAGTGAAACAAGGTTGCCCACTATCACCATTACTATTCAATATAGTACTAGAAACGCTAGCCTCGGCAATAAGAGCCAAGAAAGAGATTCAAGGAATTAGAGTAGGAAATGAGGAAATCAAACTATCACTCTTTGCAGATGACATGATGGTATACTTAGAGAACCCCAAAGACTCTGCTAAAAAGCTATTAAAAATAATTCAGAATTTTAGCAAAGTGGCAGGATACAAAATAAATCCACATAAATCCTCAGCATTCTTATATATCACCAACAAAATGCAACAGCAAGAGATACAAAGAGAAATTCCATTCCAAACAAATGTTGAGAGTATAAAGTGTTAGGGAATCCATCTACCAAAGAATAGTCAGGAATTATACGAGAAAAATTACAAAACACTTGCCACAAAAGTAAAGTCAGATTTAAATAATTGGAAAGACATTCAGTGCTCTTGGATAGGCCGAGAGAATATAATAAAGATGACAATACTCCCCAAACTATTCTATCTATTTAGTGCTATACCATTCAGACTCCCAAGAAACTATTTTAATGACCTAGAAAAAATAACAACAAAATTCATATGGAAGAATAAAAGGTCGAGAATTGCAAGGGAACTAATGAAAAAAAAGTCAGAGGAAGGTGGTCTAAGTGTACCTGATCTAAAGCTATATTATATAGCAGCAGTCACCAAAACCATTTGGTACTGGCTAAGAAATAGACCGGTAGATCAGTGGAACAGATTAGATACAAAGGACAAAAAAGGGTACATCTATAGCGATCTAATCTTTGACAAACCCAAAGATTCCAACATTAGGGATAAAAATTCATTATTTGGAAGAAACTGTTGGGAAAACTGGAAATTAGTATGGCAGAAATTAGATATGGATCCACACTTAACACCATATACCAAGGTAAGATCAAAATGGATTCATGATTTAGGCATAAAGAATGAGATCATAAATAGATTAGAGGAACAGAGAATAGTCTACCTCTCAGACCTGTGGAGAAGGAAGGAATTTATGACTAAAGGAGAACTAGAGATCATTATTGATCACAAAATAGAAGATTTTGATTACTAAACTAAAAAGTTTCTGTACATAAAATACTAATGCAAACAAGATTAGAAGGGAAGTAACAAATTGGGAAAATATTTTTAAAAGGAAAGGTTCTGACAAAGGTCTCATTTCCAAAATATATAGAGAACTGACCCTGATTTATAGGAAACCAAACCATTCTCCAATTGATAAATGGTCAAGGGATATGAACAGACAATTCTCAGATGATGAAATTGAAACTATTTCCACTCATATGAAAGAGTGTTCCAATCACTACTGATCAGAGAAATGCAAATTAAGACAACTCTGAGATACCACTACACACCTGTCAGATTGGCTAAGATGACAGGAACAAATAATGATGAATGTTGGAGGGGATGTGGGAAAACTGGGACATTGATACATTGTTGGTGGAGTTGTGAAAGAATCCAGCCATTCTGGAGAGCAATTTGGAACTATGCCCAAAAAGTTATCAAACTGTGCATACCCTTTGACCCAGCAGCGCTACTACTGGGATTATATCCCAAAGAAATACTAAAGAGCGGAAAGAGACACATATGTGCCAAAATGTTTGTGGCAGCTCTTTATGTTGTAGCTAGAAACTGGAAGTTGAATGGATGTCCATCAATTGGAGAATGGTTGGGTAAATTGTGGTATATGAAGGTTATAGAATATTATTGCTCTGTAAGAAATGACCAGCAGGAGGAATACAGAGAGGCTTGGAGAGACTTAAATCAACTGTTGCTGAATGAAATGAGCAGAACCAGAAGATCACTATACACTTCAACAATAATACTGTATGAGGATGTATTCTGATGGAAGTGGAAATCTTCAACATAAAGAAGAGCCAACTCACTTCCAGTTGATCAATGATGGACAGAAATAACCATACCCAGAGAAGGAACACTGGGAAGCGAATGTAAATTGTTAACACTACTGTCTCTTTACGCAGGTTACTTATACCTTCGGAATCTAATAATTAATGTGCAACAAGAAAATGGTATTTACACACATATATTGTATCTAGGGTATATTGTAACATATGTAAAATGTATGGGATTACCTGCCATCGGGGGGAGGGAGTGGAGGGAGGGAGGGGATAATTTGGAAAAATGAATAAAAAAAATTTACCTATGCATATGTACTGTCAAAGAAAATGTCATAATTATAAAAATTAATAAAAATACTTAACAAAAAAAATATTTGCCCTATTTCAGCTGAAAAATAAAGTCACTAGTTTAGCTCTTACCAAAGTTTCCTGTTGGTCTATTTTTATATTCACCCTATTTCTCAATCACAGGGACTTCTCTAGTGAGCTTACAATTGTAACAGTTGAACTGATTTGTGCCCTGCAAAGCCCTGTGTTTCTGGGGCCCCACATTTATGCAAAATGTAATGTCTGGGCTAGCTTTCTGGAGGATTTTTGGAATGTCCTTGTTCTTTAGGTGCAGGAGTGATGAAGGCAGGATAGCTACCATGAGGCTGGTCAAAAATGGAGTCTAGAATCTGGAGCCTGGAGTCTGAAGAGAAAACTTTTGTCTGTGGCTGAGTCTTCTGTGTCTGAGACTTCTTTAAATATCTCAATAGGATTACATCACTATAGCACACTGAGTATGCCAACTGTTAGCAGAGCCATTACATCACCATATCACATTAACTATATGTTTAGAGAACCATTATCTCACATTGAGTAGGTGCTTAACTATAATCATCTTACTGTTCTTGATTAAAGTGCATGTTATCAGAGTTTTGGCCCTCTATCCTGACCTATGTTTTGCCAATGGACTCCAGTGACTTTGGAGGAGATAGTGAGGCTGATAATTGCTCACTGCCTCACATATCTAAATTGATTTGTAAATCAACATACCATCCTCCTAATGTCATTGAAAGAAGAATAAAGAAAACACAACAACAACAACAATGAATCCCTGAAACTTACACACAGTGTAGAGCAGTAATAGGCACTTGACCAATGTTTATTGATTAATTATAATTTTAGTACTCTTCAAACTTATTTACACAAAGTATATATTTAAAACCTGTTTTTTTCCTTCCTTCCTTCTTTTCTTCCTTCCTTTCTTTCTTCCTTCCTTCCTTCCTTCCTTCCTTCCTTCCTTCCTTCCTTCCTTCCTTCCTTCCTTCCTTCCTTCCTTCCTTCCTTCCTTCCTTCCTTCCTTCCTTTTTTCTCTCTTTCATGTTCCAAAGGTATAAGAACATGGAGTAATGTTTTGGTATATTTGGTCTTCAGCTATTAAACGTATAAATGTATTATAAACACAATGATTACTTAAATTTAATGGGCTCAACAACCTATCTGCTGGGTAATTAATATGAATATTGTTTACCTGCCTTCACATTTACCCACTCTCTATTTTAGTCATATTGTTTCACAATGCCTATTTTACTCTGTTTCTATTATCTATTATTATTTTTCTTTACACCCTAGTCTATGCCCATTATTATTAGTACACTAGATAGTCATAAAATCAAATAATATTATTTAATTGTTAAACTAGAAGACATATAGCCTGCTGTAAATGGCTACTTTTTTTATTAATACTTATAAAGCTATAAGACATGTAGTCCATAAAAGCTAGTGAGCTAGTCATGAAACAAGTGCAAATTGGGTTTATCATGCTTTAACATATACTAACTATAGGATCCTGGGCAAATCCTTTAACCTTTCAAGCTTCTAAGAAACTCTCTCCTATAATAAATAGCAGAGAAACCCCCCCCCCCACACACACACACCTGTTCCTATTGACTCATATATGTAATCCTGGTTACTGGGAGACTGAGGCAGATGGATCCTTGGAGATCCATGGAAGTAAGAGGGATAACAAGGTAGATCTCTCTTTTTTTTTCTTTTATTATTATAACTTTTTATTTACAAGATATATGCATGGATATTTTGTCAGCATTTACCCTTGCAAAACATGTTCCAACTTTTCCCCTCCTTCTCCCCACCCCTGATGGCAGTTAGACTAATACATGTTAA
Source organism: Sminthopsis crassicaudata (assembly GCF_048593235.1). NCBI lineage: Eukaryota > Metazoa > Chordata > Mammalia > Dasyuromorphia > Dasyuridae > Sminthopsis > Sminthopsis crassicaudata. The sequence continues at coordinate 99,749,939 of NC_133622.1, read as the reverse complement.
ATATTTTAAAGTATATGTTAAATACAATATATGTAAACGTATCCATATAGTTATTTTGCTGCACAAGAAGAATCGGATTTTGAAATAAAATAAAATTAACTTGAGAAGGAAATCAAAAATGCAAGTGGACAAAAATAGAGGGTTTGGAAGTGCTATGTAGTTGTTCACATTCATTTCCCAAAGTTCTTTCACTGAGTGTAGCTGGTTCTATTTATTATTGAACAAATGGAACTGGTTTCGTTCATCTCATTGTTGAAGAGAGCCATGTCCATCAGAATTGAACATCATATTTCATTGTTGTTGAAGTATATAAAGATCTCCTGGTCCTGCTCATTTCACTCAGCATCAGTTCATATAAGTCTCTCTGAAATTCTCCTGTTGGTCATTTCTTACAGGACAATAATATTCCTTAACATTCATATACCACAATTTATTTGGCCATTCTCCAACTGATGGGCATTCATTCAATTTCCAATTTCTAGCCACTACAAAAAGGGCTGCCAGAAACATTTTTGCATATACTGGTCCCTTTCCCTTCTTTAAGATCTCTTGGGGATATAAGACCAATAATAACACTGCTGGTTCAAAGGATATGCAGTTTGAGCATAGTTCCAAAGTGCTCTCCAGAATGGTTGGATGCATTCACAATTTCACCAACAATGTATCAGTGTCCCAGTTTTTCCACATCCCCTCCAATGTTCAGCATTATCTTTTGCTGTCATCCTAGCCAATCTGAAAGGTGTGTAGTGGTATCTCAGAGTTGTCTTAATTTGCATTTATCTGATTAATAATGATTTGGAGCATCTTTTCATATGGCTAGAAATAATTTCCATTTCTTCATCAGAAAATTGTCTATTCATATACTTTGACCATTTATCATTTGGAGAATGGCTTGATTTTTTATAAATTAGAGTCAGTTCTCTAAATATTTTGGAAATGAGGCCTTTATCAGAACATTTGGATGTAAAACTGTTTTCCCAGTTTATTGTTTCCCTTCTAATCTTGTCTGCAAAACCTTTTTGTCTGTACAAAATCTTTTTAATTTGATATAATCAAAATTTTCTATTTTGTGATCTACAATGATCTCTAGGTTTTTTTGTTTTTTGTTTTTTGTTTTTTTTGGTCACAAATTCCTTCCTCCTCCACAGGTCTGAAAGGTAAACTATCCTATGTTCTCCTAATTATGTATAATCTCATTCTTTATACCTAGATCATGAACCCATTTTGCCTTTATTTTGGTGTATGGTTTTAAGTGTGGGTCAATAACTAGTTTCTGCCATATTAATTTCCAATTTTCTCTGCAGTTTTTGTCAAACAGTGAATTCTTACGCCAAATGCTAGGGTCTTTGAGTTTGTCAAACACGACATTAGTAAACTTATTGACTATTTTGTCCTGTGGACCTAACCTATTCCATTTAACAACTAGTCTATTTCTTAGTGAATACCAAATGTTTATGGTGATCACTGCTTTATAATATAGTTTTAAATCTGGTACAGCTAGGTCACCTTCATCAGATTTTTAAAAATTAGTTCCCTTGAAAGTCTTGACCTTTTGTTATTCCAAATGAATTTTGTTGTTATTTTTTCTAGGTAATTAAAATAGTTTTTTGGGGGGTCTGATTGGTATAGCACTAAATAAATAGATTAGTTTAGGTAGTATTATCATCTTTATTATATTCTCTTGACCTATCCAAGAGCACTTGATATTTTTCGAAGTGGTTACATCTGAATTTGTGTGGAAATTGTTTTGTAGTTTTTCGCATATAGCTCCTGACTTTTCCTTTATAGATAGATTCCCAGATATTTTATACTATCAGCAGTTACTTTAAATGGAATTTCTCTTTGTATCTATAACTGTTGGATTTTGTTAGTGATATATAAAAATGCTGATGAATTATGTGGGGTTTATTTTGTGTCCTCCAACTTTGGTAAAGTTGTGGATTATTTCTAATAGCTTTTTAGTAGAAACTTTGTAGTTCTTGAAGTATACCATCATATCATCTGCAAAAGTGACAATTTGGTTTCCTGTTCACAATTTAATGGAATTGTGAATACATTCAGCCATTCTAGAGAAAAATTTGGAACTATGCTCAGAAAGTTATCAATCTGTGCATACCCTTTGATCCAGCAGTGTTATATCCCAAAGAGATCTTAAAGAAGGGAAAGGGACCTGTATGTGCAATTAGTTTACCTACTCTAATTCCTTTAATCTTTTTCTCATTTCTTATTGATAGAACTAACATTTCTAATACAATATTGAATAGAAATGGTCATAGTGGCCAACCTTGTTTCACTCCTGTTCTTATTGGGAAAGGGTCCAGTATATCTCCATTACATATGATGCTTGCTGATGGTTTTAAATAGATGCTACTGACTATTTTAATATAAAGTCCATTTATTCCTAAACTCTCAAGTGTTTTTAATAGGAATGGAGGTTGGATTTTGTCAAATGCTTTTTCTGCATCTATTGAGATGATCACATGGTTTTTGTTAATTTGGCTATTAATATCATCAATTATGCTAATAGTTTTCCTAATATTGAACCAGCCCTGCATTCCTGGTATAAATCCTACATGGTCATTGTGTATTTTCCAGGGAATGATTTTCTGTCATCTTTTTGCTAATATTTTATTTAAGTTTTTAGCATCAATATTCATTAGGGAGACTGGTCTATAATTTTCTTTCTCTGTTTTCAACATTTCTCTGTTTTCAACCTACCTGGTTTAGGTATTAGTACCTGGTTTAAGTATTATGTTTGTGGTATAAAATGAATTTGTTAGGACTCCTTCATTCCCTATTTTTTCAAATAGTTTTTAATAGCATTGGAGTTAATTGTTCTTCAGATGTTTGGTAGAATTCACATGTAAATGCATCTGGTCCTGAAGATTTTTTCTTAGGGAGTTGATTAATAGCTTGTTCTATTTATTTTTCTAAATTGGGACTATTTAACCAATTTACTTCTTCTTCTGTTAATCTGGGCAAGCTATATTTTTGAAGGTATTCATCCATTTCATTTAATTTATCTAAATTATTGGCATAAAGTTGGACAAAGTAACTCCTAATTATTGCTCTAACTTCCTCTTCACTAGTGGCAAGTTATCCCTTTTCATTTTTAAGACTAACAATTTGATTTTCCTCTTTCCTTTTCCTAATCAAATTTACCAAGGGTTTATCTATTTGTTGTTGTTGTTGTTGTTGTTGTTGTTGTTGTTGTTTTCATAAAACCAACTCTTAGTTTTATTTATTAATTCAACATTTTTTTTGTTTTTTTTTTTGTTTTTTTTTTTAACTTTTAATTTTATTAATCTCTCTTTTTAGTTTTAGAATTTCAACTTTAGTGTTTGGGGTTTTCTTAATTTGCTCTATTTCTAGCTTTTTTTAGTTGCAAGCCCAACTCATTGACTTCTTTCTCTATTTTATTCACATAAGCCTCTAAAGATATAAAATGTCCCCTTATTACCGCTTTGGCTGCCTCCCACAAATTTTGATATGTTCTCTCATTGTCATTCTCTAGTGTGAAATTATTAATTGTGTCCATGATTTGCTGTTTCACCCATTCATTCTTTAGGATGAGATTATTTGGAGATTAGTTTTTGATCTATTTACCCTTAGCTTTTTGTTGAATGTACTTTTTATTGCATCTTGATCTGAAAAGAAAACATTTACGATTTCTGCCTTCCTGCATTTAACTTTGAGGTCTTTATGCCCTAACATGTAGTCAATTTTTGTATAGGTTCCATGAACTGCAGAGAAGAAATTGTACTCCTTTCTGTCTCCATTCAGTTTTCTCCAAAGATCTATCATGCCTAACTTTTCTTATATTCTATTTACTTCTTTAACTTCTTTCTTATTTCTTTTCTGGTTTGATTTATCTAATTCTGAGAGTACAAAGTTGAAATCTCCCAGTATTATAGTTTTGCTGTCTATTTCTTCTTACAACTCTCTTAACTTTTCCTTTAGGACTTTAGATGCCATACCACATGTTGCATATATGTTTAGTATTGATATTGCTTCATTGTCTATGCTACCCTTTAGCAAGATATAGTTTCCTTCCTTATCTCTTTTAAATAGATCAATTTTTTGCTTTTGCTTGATCTGAGATCAGGATGGCTACCTCTGCTTTTTTTACTTCACCTGAAGCATAATAGATTCTGCTCCAGCCTTTTACCTTTACTCTGTATGTATCACCCTGCTTTAAATATGTTTTTTATAAACACCATATTGTAAGATTCTGGCTTCTGATCCAGTCTGTTATTCGCCTCTTCTTTATGGGGGAGCTCATCCCATTCACATTTACTACTACTAATTGTGTATTTCCTGCCATCTTATTATCACCAGATTATGCTTTTCTTTTTCTTTCCTCCCTTACCCCCCTCCCCAGTATTAAACTTATGGGCACCAATTGCCTCACACAACTCTCACTCTTTAGAATTTCACCCACCCCCATTGAGTCCCTTCCCCTTTCTTATAACTTTCCCTTATTATTCTTTTTCTTTTCCTTTTTGCTCTCCCACTTTTTAATGAGGTGAGAGAAGTTTCTCTGTAAACCAAATAGGTCTAATATTTTCTCTTTGAGCCAAATCTTTTGAGAGAAAGATTTTCACAATATTCCTCCCCCTCCCTAAATTCCCTCAGGTATGATAGATTTCCTTTGTTTCTTCATGAGATATAATTTCCCTCTACTTATCTCCCCTTTTTCCTTTTTCTGATATTATCCCCTTTCCACTGCTACTTCCCTTTTTTGTATTATAACAGTAAAATCAAATTATAAACACACTCTTTATGTATGCACATAATAGAAATACAGTTCTCAAGAGTTCTTTTTATCTTTTATGCTTCTCTTGAGTCCTATATTTGGAGGTCAAATTTTTTGTTTGGCTCTGTTTTTTTTTTTTCATTAGGAATAAATGCAATTCACCTGTTTCATTGAATGTCCATCTTCTTCCCTGGAAGAAAATGTTCAGCTTACTTGCTTAGTTTATTCTTGGCTGCATTCCAAGTTCTTTTGCCTTTCAGAATATCAGATTCCAGGCCCTTTGATCCTTTAATGTGGTAGCAGCCAGATCCTGAGTGATCCTTAATGTGGCTCCTCGGTATTTGAATTGTAATTTTTTTCTAGCTGCATGTAATAGTTTTCCTTAGTCTGATAGTTCTGAAATTTAGCCACAATATTCCTTGGAGTTTTTATTTTGGGGCCCTTTCAGAAGGTGTTTGATGAATTCTTTCAACGCCTATTTTACCTTCTTATTCTATTATATCTGAACAGTTCTCTTTGATAATTTCCTGTAAAATAAGGTCTAGGCTCTTTTTATAATCATAATTTTCAGGAAGTGCCAATAATCCTCAGATTATCTCTCCCAGATCTATTTTCCAGTTCTGTTGTTTTCCCGAATAGATATTTAACATTTTTTTTCTATTTTTATTTATTTATTTATTTATTTTGGTTTTGCTTGACTGATTCTTGATGTTTCAACGAATCATTCATTTCTATTTGTTCAGTTCTAATTTTTAATGAGTCATTTTCTTCATTAACTTTTTTTTAACTTTTTTATATGTCCAATTGAGTTTTTAAATGAGTTGTTTTGCTCTCTCTCTATATTTTTTTTTTCATTTCACTATTTTTTTTTTACTAAATTATTTTCTTTTTCCAATTCCCGAATCCTACTTTCCTGGGAGTTCTTTATCTTTTCCAAATCACAAACTCTGCTTCCTTGGGAGTCTTTTACCTTTTCCAATTCACATTTCAGGAAGTTGTTTTCTTTTTCCACTTTGTCAAATTTTTCTTTTAATGAATTATATGCCTTTTCCATTCTCTCTTGCAGAGCTTCTGTTTCCTTTCCCCATTTTTCTTCTAGATTTCTTTTAAGATCTTTTATAATTTCTTCTATGAGAGCCTTGTGTGATGGTGACCAGGTTACATCCCCCTTTGAGGTTTTTGTCTGGAGACTTTTGTTATTAGTCTATTCGGGTTTGGAAACCTGCTCTCTTTCTGATTAGAATCTAACTATATTTAGAGTTCACTTGGCTCTTTTTCTCATTTTTAAAAAGCTTCTAGGGTCTGCCTTCAGGGTAAGGAGCTTACCAGCTTCCTCTACAGAACAGGGATTGATAGATGGACAGTAGCTGTTATGTAAATGGGCTGCAAAGAGAGGCCAAGCTGTGGATGTGCTTCTGCCTTGGGAATAATCCTGAATCAGAAATGTCACTTCCCTGGGAAGAGTGGCCATGCTGCAGAAGTGTGTCTGCCCTAGGCAGAGCATTCCTCCCCTCCCCCCCACCTGCAGAAGTTTGACTGTCCTGGGCAGAGCATTCCTCCCCTCCCCCCACCTGCAGAAGTTTGACTGTCCTGGGCAGAGCCCCGAGCTGTAGATTATGGCTACACAGCTGTGCTGTGGTTGTGCTAAGTCACTCCTGGTGCTGGGTGGATGTGGCCAAGTCCTGTTAAATTCTGGTGTTTTTTGGATTATACTCTACATTTGGTGTTTTTGTAACTTCTCTGCTGATCTACTGCTTTGAAACCAAAGCAGAGAAGCCAATCAGTGGTAGAGTCCTCCCTGCAAATTTTCCAGCTGCACAGACCACACCTGCCCTCCATCTGCTCAGTATGCTAGTCTCCATGTTCTGCCTCTCTGCCTGTGCTGGCCTCCTCTGCCCTATCAGGACAAACCTTTTCTTGTGATCTTCCAGATTATCTTTGATTGGTAATTTGTGTACTCCCAATATTCGTGGATTCTATCAGTCCAGCACTGTTCTAGAGGCTGAATTTGGTAATCAGTAGTGAGGATAGAAGGGGAGCTTAGAATAAAGCATGTGTCCTCTCTGCCATCTTGGCTCTGTCCCCCAACAAGATAGATAGATTTCATATATTTGTAACCTTGTTGTTTGGTTGTTACAGTTATGTACAATTCTGTGACACCTTTTGGGAATTTTCTTGGCAGAGATACTGAAGGAGTTTCCATTTCCTTCTTCAGATCATTTTACTGATAAGGAGTTAAGACTTGCCTAGGATCACACAGCTAGTAAGTGTCTGGGACCAAATTTGAACTTAGGAAGATGAGTCTTCCTAACTCCAGGCTAGACATTCTTTTCACTGAGCTACTCCAACAACTTATGCCACTAGTGTCATTATTGAACAACATTTTTGTTTATTTCTCATACAATATTTAAATTGAAGCATTGGAGTTTTGTTATGACACTTAGGATGATTTTATGATTATGTTAAAGTTATTTGATGTTCATTAATTTTCAACTTATTTAAACTAATTCACTAAGATTGTTGCGGTCTTAGTGGAGTCAAAGAAAAAAAGGGAAACTGTTAATAATCTGAAATAAAATATATTGTATAATTAAGACTATAACAGGTAGAAAGATAAGTACATAAATACCATTGGAGTAAGAAGAGCAGAAAAGGCTTCCTCTATGAGGCATCTTATCAGATGGATCAGATCAAAAGAATAAGAAGATATTGAGATGAAGATGAGAAGGAAGTGAAATCCTGGCCTGGGGCCTAGTGTGGACAAATGTATGGAGGTAAAAGATGAAACAATGTGCATTAATTCATTTTGTCTCTATTGACAAAATCACAATGTAGAATAATATAAAACAAATCCCTAAAGACAAATTATGGAAGATCTTAAATGCCAGGTTGAGAAGTTTACATTATTTTCCTCCTGTAAACAAGAAAGAGCCTTTTAAATTTTTTGAATAGGATGTTTACTATGATGTGAATGCTTGAATTATTAGTTAGCATTCCTTTTCCTCACTTCTAATGCCCCAAAACATGTTTCGAACCTTACAATTTTCTGTAATCCCCTAATTGTTCCCTTATGGCTTTATTTATTCAAGTTAACCTTGTCTCTTTAACTGAAAAGAATAAGGATATTCAACATGTGTGGCTTCAAATCTTTTATCATAGAATTTGTCAGCATCTTTATTTTTCCTTACTTCTCTCTAATCTCAGAAGTGTTCCTGACTAAATGTTACCTCTTGTACTCTCATCCTCCCTTAGATCTCATTCCACTACTTTGTTTATTTTCAAGCTCCCCTTTATTAAAGATAATGACAAGTAGTTTATTTGCATAATTAGGTAAGATAATAAATGTGACAAACAGTAATATATGAAAGAAAATTTTAGGTCAAAAAGTTGAACAAGGATTTTTTCTAATTATTTTATTTTTTTTAATTGACAAGTACTTATTTTTTTTTTTTTCTGTTTGCCTCAATATTTCAATTTAAAATATAAAATTAAAAACCCTCACAATAAATAGGCATAGTTGGGAAAAATAAACTCCCATACACACTAGTCACATCCAAAAAGTTATATCTATTATGTATATCAGTTAGATGGTAGGTGTTAACAATCCTTTAGAATGCTGGTTAGTCTTTCAAAGTTGTTTGTACAATGTTTTTTTTTTTTTTTTTTTTTTTTTTTTTTTTTTTTTTTTTTGTGGAATTGTGAATTTATTCCAACCATTTTATAGAACAGTTTTGACTTAGGTTCAAAGGATTAGAAAACCATGATAATGGTTTTAAAGGGTATGCCCTTTGACCTAACAATACTTCTACTAGTTTTGTATCCAAAAAGAGATAAAAAACAAAAAGGGAAAGGATATATATGTATATAAATATACATATATATATATATACATAAATGTACATATATATATTTATTTATTTTTAATTTTTTAATTATATATATATATATATATATATTTTTTTTTTTTTTATAATATTAGCCCTTGTATTCATTTTTCCAAATTATCCCCCCCTCCCTCTATTCCCTCCGCCGATGACAGGCAATCCCAAACATTTTACATGTGTTACAATATAGTCTAGGTACAATACATGTGTGTGAATATCATTTTCTTGTTGCACAATAAACATTAGAATCCGAAAGGTACATGTAACCTGGGCAGACAGATATTAGTGCTAACAATTTACATTCACTTCCCAGTGTTTCTTCTCTGGGTGTAGCTACCTCTGTCCATCATTGATCAACTGGAAGTGAGTTGGATCTTCTTTATGTTGAAGATTTCCACTTCCATCAGAATACATCCTCATACAGTATTGTTTTTGAAGTGTACAGTGATCTTCTGGTTCTGCTCATTTCACTCAGCATCAGTTGATTTAAGTCTCTCCAGGCCTCTCTGTATTCCTCCTGCTGGTCATTTCTTACAGAGCAATAATATTCCATAACCTTCATATACCACAATTTACCCAACCATTCTCCAACTGATGGACATCCATTCATCTTCCAGTTTCTAGCTACAACAAAAAGAGCTGCCACAAACATTTTGACACATATGTGTCTCTTTCCGCTCTTTGGTATTTCTTTGGGATATAATCCCAGTAGTAGTGCTGCTGGGTCAAAGGGTATGCACAGTTTGATAACTTTTTGGGCATAATTCCAGATTGCTCTCCAGAATGGCTGGATTCTTTCGCAACTCCACCAGCAATGTATTAGTGTCCCAGTTTCCCCACATCCCCCCCAACATTCATCATTATTTGTTCCTGTCAACATATTGTAGGGTTCTGCTTTTTGATCCAATCTGCTATCCGTCTCCATTTGATGGGATCGTTCATCCCATTTACATTTACAGTTAAAATTACTAACTCTGTATTTCCTGCCATCGTATTATCCCCAGATTATGCTTTTTTCCCTTGACCCCCCTGATCCCCCTCCCCGATATTTAATTTACAGACCCCCCTTTTGACGCGCAACCCTCCCTCTTTTTTTTTTTTTTTTTTAGGATCCCTCCCCCCTCCCTCCAAGTCCCTTCACTTATTCTCCTTTTCCTTTTCCCTTTTCCTCTCCCCCCTTTTAATGAGGTGAGAGAAAATTCTCTGAAAAACAAATATGTTAATTATTTACTCTTTGAGCCTCTCCTGATGAGAGTAAGATTCACACAATGATTCTCCCCCTCACTAAGTTCCCTCAGATATGGTGTATTTTCTATGCCTCTTCCTGGGATGTAGTTTCCCTCTTTTTATCACTCCTTCCACTTTGTCTGACCCGACCTCCTTCCCTTTACTACACCCCCCTTTTTTCTTTTATATCAGTAAAATCAAATTATCCTTGAGTACTTTTTATATACCCACAACAGAGTTACAGTTCTCAAGGGTTCTGTGTACCTTTTTCTGTTTCTCTTCAGTCTTGTTGATGTAGATCAAATTTTTTGTTTAAGTCTGTTTTTTTTCTTAGAAACATATAGAATTCCTCTGTTTCATTGAATGACCATCTTCTTCCATGGAAAAAGATGCTAAACTTAGCTGGGTAGTTCATTCTTGGTTGCAGTCCTTGATCTTTTGCCTTACGGAATATCAGGTTCCAGGCCCTTCTATCTTTTAATGTGGAGGCAGCCAGATCTTGGGTGACCCTTATTGTGGCACCTTGGTATTTAAATTGTTTTTTTCTAGCTGCTTGCAGGATTTTCTCCTTTGTGTGGTAATTCTGCAGCTTAGCCACTATATTCCGTGGTGTTCTTTTTTTAGGGTCTATTTCAGAAGGAGTTCAATGAATTCTTTCCACATCTACTTTCCCTTCTGTTTCTATTATCTCTGGACAGTTCTCTTTGATAATTTCCTGTAAAATAGAATCTAGGCTCTTTTTTTGGTCATAGTTTTCTGGAAGTCCAATAATCCGCAGATTATCTCTCCTAGATCTATTTTCCAGGTCTATAGATTTTCCCAGTAAGTATTTGACGTTGTTCTCCAGCTTCTCATTTTTTTTGTTTTGTTTGACTGATTCTTGGGTTCTCTGTGAATCATTCATTTCTATTTGTTCCATCCTGACTTTTAAGGAGTTATTTTCTTCTTTCACAGTTTTTAGTTCTTTTTGTAAATGCCCAATTTCGTTTTTAAATGAATTATTTTGCTCTATTGAATTTTTTTCCATTTCCCTAATTTTTTTTTTTTGAGAATTATTTTCTTTTTCCAATTCAGAAATTCTATTTTCTTGAGACTTTTTTATCTTTTCCAATCCCGAAATCCTACTTTCCTGTGTTTTTTTAACCTTTTCTAATTCATAAATTTTGTTTCCCTGCATCTCCTGTGAATTCTTTATTTTTTCCAACTCCAATTTCAGGACGTTGTTATTCTCTATCATAGCTTCCCTTTCCTTTCCCCATTTTTCTTCAATCTCCCTCAATTTTTAAGAGTTTCTTCTAGGAGAGAGTTATGTGATGGGGGGCAGGGATCGTTCCCCTTTGGGTTGTTATCTGCTGACTCTCTGCTGTTAACTTCCTCGGGGTTGGATACCCGCTCTTTCTCTGTATAGAAGGAATCTATGGTTTTTCTAGCTTTTTTGCTCATATTTAAAAAAATCTTTTGGGGTCTGTCCCTGGGGTAGGAAATTATTTATTTACTTCTTTACCAGCTTCCTCCCAGACTGGATGGATGCAGCGGCTCCTGAGCCTGAGCTAAGATAGAGCTCTGGGAGAGAGTTCCCCACCCCCTCCCTGGAAGTGCCTCAGAGGTGACTAGCACTGCTGTGCTTCGAGGGCGTAGAATAGTAAAGACAGCACAAAGCCCAGCCTATGTGTCCGGGTGGGGTGTGGATGTCTGCAGCAGGTGACGTGAAAAGCCCCTGTGCTCAAACTGGAAGTGTCTGCCAGAAACCGCGGTCCCTAGTTCAAAGGTTCCGCTTCTCTGGGACTTCCTGGAGCTGAGTTCCACTCCCTCCAGCTAAGCTAGGCAGTGTGTGTTGCCTTGGGCCGTATCCACCCACTTGTCAATCTCTTAACTATTCTCAGGAGGTAGCTGAGGCCACACCCCCTGGTGCCGAGATCTGCTGAGTCACCTCCAGGGTCCGGGGAAAATCTAATCTGAGTTTTAAAATATTTTGACTTTCTCTTCTGAACTGCTAAAAAATTAGCAGAGAAGAGCTAACAGCCTGTGCCAGATTCCTTTATCTCAGTGGCTTCTCTGATCCCAGAGCCCTTCCTAGCGCAATGGGCGCAGTATGCGAGCACCCAGCCGTCTGTGCTGGTCTCTCTTCTTCCTCCCCTGAGAACTGACCTTTCCTGTTGAAACTCCAGATTCTCTTCAGCTGGTAAGTCGTGCTTCCAGTCCTTGTGGTATCTATCAGTCCTGAGCTAATTCTGAGACTTAATTAACTAATTGGTTTTGAGGAAGTGAGGACGTTCACAGAGACGTGTGTTTCTTCTCCGCCATCTTGGCTCCGCCCCTCATATCTTGTACAATGTTTTTATTGCATAAAGTGTTGTGGGTTTTTTTACATCTCTCTGCATCAATTTATAATAGTCTCTCCAACTTTCTCTGAACCCATCATTCCTTTTGCCATTTCTCATGGTGCATTTCAAACCCCACCGAACTCATTATCTCCTATATTCCAAACTTACTTCTTCAAGTGATATGCAATGCAATAAGGACCCAAGAGGGATTCCATTCTTTCTTGACCTCAGGCTAGAACTGGAGGAGTGGATAAAAGTTGCAAAAAAAAAGGAAAAAAAAGATTTAATTTTAAATCCAGTAAAAAAACCAAAACAAAACAAAACAAAAAAAAAAAAAAAAAACTTGCTAAGTAGTTGAGCTTTCTAAAAGTAGAATAAGCTGACTTGGGAAGTAATTGCTCTCCTTCACTTTAATTTTTCATGCTAAGGATGGTTAATCCCTTGTTATATTGTATAATACAATTCAATACAAGTTTAATTTCAGGTTGGGTGATAATTATCCCTTGAGTCCTTTCCATTCTAATATGTTATTTTTAATTAAAGACCTAGGAACTCCAAACATACCTATCCTTGAACCCTTCACATGAAATGAAATCTTTTAAAACAAATTATTAAAATTGTCATTTCTCATGTTATCTTTAAGTCTCTCAAATAAAATGTGTTTTGACTTTTTTTTTCTTGTTGGAAAAAATTCTGTAATATTATGAAAATATTTATTGTTTCCTCTTCCTGTTAAGTGGAAAAATTTTAAATATGTTTTTTTTTCAAATTGATGAAATTTCTCTAGAATACCTAATTTCATATCTTTAGAAAATCACAGGATCATAGGCTTATGAGAACATATGATTCATATTCAGAAGTTACCTTTGAAAAGCTGAAGGAACTTCAGGAGTCAAGATGGTGAAGTAAGTGATAAATAACTGAAGTTATCCCATATTCACCTTCAAACAACAATAGAAAAAGCAAAAAGATAGGCTGAAACAATCTTTTCAACCAAGAAACTTGGAAGATTAGCAAGAAAGTTCTATTTCAATGAGGTAAAAATGGTTTAGGATAAGAAATGTTGCAGCAATACAGCAACAAATCTAATCCCAGCAAATCACTGGGAGATCCCAAACCCTGTGAGCAAACACCAATACCAAGACCCACCATCGTCATTAACATAGTCAGGGGAACTGGTAGACTTCAGCTCCACAAACCACCACATGGTTAAAGGTAGCTCCAGGAGAATAAGCATCCTCCAGCTGCCAGATCTCCCTGCATTTCAGCATGGCCCCAGGCAACAGGCAGTAGGCCAGATAATTCATGTGCTTCAGTGAAGCCCAGGAAATACCTCACCATGCCAGACACCACTACTAGGATCTTGAGTCAGAATCCAAGTCCTCTCACCCCACCCACATAACACAGCAACAGACACTAGAATTCCCTGTGGACATCTGGGCAACAACATTGCAATACCAGGTAAATTGCTCCAGGATCCATAGGTCCTAGAACAAAAAGTATGAGACAGTGCCCCTACCATCCTGGGAGCAGAGATCAAATTTAAACAACAATGCTGTTGTTCTTGTGGATAAAACCCTCAAGAAAAAGAATAAGTAGTCTCAAACCCAGAAGGATCTCATGGGAGGGCTTAAAAATCAAAAAAGAGAGGGAAAAGAAAATTGGGAAATGAAATGAGTGACACAAGAAAATTATGAAAAAACAGTAAGCAGTTTGAAAAAGAAAATAACTTTTTAAAAGCCACAATTAGCCAAGTGGAAAAGGAGATACAAAAACCCACTGAACAAAACAACTTCCTTAATAAGTATATTTGGCCAAATGAAAAAGTACAAAAAAATTGTGGTGAAAAGTACTCCTAAAAAATAGAATTGGACAAAAGGAAACTAATTACTTAATGAAACATCAAGAATTAATCAAACAAATTCAAAAGAATTAAAAAAGAAAGAAGAAATGTAAAAATGTCATTGGAAAGACAACTGATCTTAAAAATAGATCTAGGCGAGACAGTGTCAGAATCACTGGGCCATCTGAAAGCCATAATCAAAAGAAGAACTTAGGCCACATCTTTCAAGAAATTACCAAGAAAAATTGTCCTGATATCTTACAACCAAATGGCAAACAATTCAAATATCAGGAAGCCACAATCAGGATTTCACAGGACTTAGCATAATATTAAAGGATCAGAAGTCATGGAACATGTTATTCTGTAAGGCAAAAGTATTAGGATTACAACCAAGAATCATTCAATCAACAAAATTTAACACAATACTCTAAAGGGGGTAGGAAAAGCAAAAGTCATTCAATGAAATAGAATATAAATATAAATATAAATAGAATAGAAATAAGGAGAAGACTGGAACTAAACAAAATTTGATCTTCAACATCAAGATTCAAGAAAACCTAAAAAAGGAAAATAAAACATAAGAGATACATTTAAGTTGAAGTGTTTACATGTTTATATGAGACAATGATACTTATGATTCTTTTTTTTTTTAAAGAGTACCACTAATTAGTTAGAGATTGTAGGAATTAGGTGACTTTGATTGAATTACTTATAAAATAATTAAAGAATGATAAAGAAAGGTACATTGGATACAGAAGGAAGGAAGAGATAAAATGGGTAAATTATTTCACAGGAAGAGATACTAAATACCTAATACAGTGGAGAAGATTGGTGGACAATACACATTACTCTTATGAGTGTTGGCTTAAAAAAGTATAAAATAGACAATCAGTTTAATATACAGGAAAATATGGAGGGAAGAAAGTAAAGGTGAAAGTAAAGGTGAGTTGGAGAGGACATAGGGAGTACTGAGAGAAGAGAGTTCAGACTAGGGGAGATAGTAGACAGAAGCAAAAGGAGTAAAAGAAGAAAAATGATAAATAGGGAAAAATACAATAGACATAAATAAACTAGTCATTATTTAATGATCGTAACTGTGAATGTAAACGGCATGCAATATGCCATAAAACAGAAGCAGATAGCAGAGTGATTCAAAAAACAGAATCCTACAACATGGTATTTACAAGAAATATACTTCAAGCTGAAAGATACATAGAGTAAAAGTAAGGGATGGGCACAGAATATATTATGCTTCCAGTGAAATTAAAAAAAAAAAAAAAAAAAAAAAAAAAAAGCAAAGGTATCAAACCTGATCTCAGATGAAGAAATAGCAAATATGAACCTAATTAAGAGAGATGAGGAAAGAAACTCAATCGTGCTTAAAGGTATGATAGACAATAAAGTAATATGAACATGTATACACCAAGTAGTATATCTTCCAAATTCTTAAAGGGAAAGCTGAGTTACAGGTTCATGACCAAAAAGAAATAAAGAGCATTATGAAATGTAAAATATATATAATTTTCATTATATTTGAATAAAAAAAAAAACTTTTGCACAAACAATACCAATGTAACCAAGATTAGAAAGAAAACAGAAAGCTGGGAAACAATCTTTAGCAAGTGTCTCTGATAAAGGCCTTTTTTCTCAAAAATATAGTCAAATTTACAAAAATACAAGCCATTCTCAAATTGATAAATGTTCAAAAGATAAATAAGCAGTTTCAGAGGAACAAGTCTAAGCTCTCTCAGTCATTATTTACTCCGAGGAACCACAATATATCTAACAGAATGGCAAATATGACCAAAAAAAAAAAAAAAAAAAAAGGAAAATGCTAAATGTTGCAGAGCATGTGAGAACATCATGATTCTAATGTACTGTTGGTGGAGTTGTGTACTGATCATTCTGGAGAACAATTTGGAACTATGTTCAAAGGGTAAAGTGTGCATACCTTTTTATCCAGCAATATCACTATTAGTTCTATATTCCAAAGAGATTCTCAAAGAAGGAAAGGGACCTACCGGTACAGCAGCCCTTTTTGTGGTAGCAAGATATTGGAAATTGAGGGGATACTCATAAATTGGGGAATAGCTGAACAAGCTGTGGTATGTAAATGTAATGTAATATTCTTTTGAAATAAGAAATGTTGCAGAAGCAGTATTCAGGAAAAACAAAAAATCACCTAGAAAGATCTGTATGAACAGATGCAAAAAAAAAAAAAAAAAAATGAGCAGAACCAGAAAAACATTGCACATAATATTAGCAACTTTGTGTGATAAATGACTTAGGTCTTCTCAACAGCATAATTACCCAAGACAGATATAAAGGGCTTATAAAATAAAATTCTATCCACATTCCGATAAAGAATTGAAGGACTTACAATGGATATTGAGGCATATTTATTTCACTTACTTTATTCTTTTTTGTGTTTTTTTCCTATTTAATCTGTTTCTTCTTTCATAACTATGACTAATATGTTTTATATGATAGTATATATATATATAAAACTTGTATCAAATTGCCATTTTTGGAAGTGGGGAGGAGTGGCAGAGATAAAAATTTAAAATTAAAAATCTTGTAGAAATTAATATTAAAATTGTCTTGACATGTTATTTAAATATCAAAATATTATTTTTAAAAAGATGATAATCTAGAGAACATGCAGGATTATATGACAGAGGTTTTCTTTGGAATTTAAAACTCATGTGGCATGGGCCAGCTCAATAATACAAGGCCAGGTATACAACACTTTAGTATGGGAGACACACAATCTATAAAGCCAGATCCCCAATAATTGTATACTTTAGATTTTAACAACTGTATTTTAATACAATGTTTTCCTGTTTCTTTTACATTCAGATAAGAATGTATGTAGTAGGGTTATTTATTCTGAGATCCCTGAATAGATAGCAGAAATGTCATAGCATATAGGGAATTATTCTGAGAACTGATCCATAGTAAGAAGAGGGATCTATACAAGAAAAAAAAAAAAAGATATATTAGGAACTACTGATATAAAGTCATTGAAAGGAATGATAAACAATCAAAATTCTATAAATCAGAAACTATAATTTCCTTATAAGGCCTGAGTTCATGTATGACTCTAGGTGGTAGTTTGTTGTTATATATAGCTTGTCATTATCAGTATGGTCAAAAACTCATCATTGTATGATTCATCTGTAGCTATTTAAAATCTGATAATAAAATATGCCGTCTCACCTCCTGAACTGAACTGGATTCTCTTTCATGGACTCCCTGTCATATCATAGAAAGCAGAGGTGAGTGTTTAAGTGATTCACTTACAGTTCTCTAGTATAGAATACAAACGAGAATAAAAGGCATTCTTTTTCCATATTGCCTCTGAGACAGATTGTCTTCTAGGAAGAGAAACAAGGAAAGGTAAAAAAACTGCTAGTCTAATTATAACACAAAATTGAACACATAGCATTACCTCCTCTTTCAAAAATATATTTTTTAAATTTATTTTCAAGGAAAATATTAAAAATAAAAAATTATTGTAAACCGCAACTTGGTAGGAAGATTAGCACTTTAAGTCTCTAACAGCTGTCATAAAGATAGATAACTTATGCTTTACCCAGTACACATTTCTTAGTGTTCAAATTAAGAAAGGATTGAGAATGAAATTCTCCGGCGTGTTCCAAAACAACAAGGGCTCTTGCTTCCATTTTCTATACTATCCAAACCATTTTTCATACAGATGCAAAATTAATTTTCCTAAAGCAGAAGCCTGACCATTTTACTTACAAATCTTCAGTGTTTCTCTATTTCCTCCAAGATAAAAGATAATCTTTTAGCTTGACACTAAAAACCCTTCCAAGTCTGACTTTAGTTTAACTTTACAGGTTTAATTCACATTGTGCCTCTTCCTATAAGTGAGAGGTAGCTAGTGTCAGAAAGATAAGTGCTGCTTCTGACAAACATAGTCTGGATGATGCTGGGTAAATTGTTGAACTTTTTGATATCTCCAGGCCACTCTTTAAAAAATAAACAAAGAAAATACAAAAAAAAAAACAAAGAACAAATAAACAAAAAACAACAACAACAACAAAATTACAGAATCATTCTAAACCTCATTTTTGCCCATGCTTCTCCTCCCCTTAAACAGTCTCTCTTACAAAAATATCCAACCTTTTGTGCATTCTACATTGCATCCAAACTTATCTATTTGTTGTTCCCCAAACTATTATTATGTCCTTTATACCTTTTGGATGCCTTTGAGTGACCTACCCAATACATCTGTAATGTACTCCATGTCTTAGAATCTTTCATTTTCTCCAAAGCTTAGGTTAAGTGTAAACTTTTAAGGGAAACTTTTTTTTTAATTAAATGTTCTGAGTAGTTGGTATTCTCTCTTCCTTCTTCATATTTATGGGAGAAATAATTTTAAGCATTTATTTTATCAACTAAAATAAAGAAACATGTTTTTTTCTTTTTTTTAATAGTTTTTATTTACCAGATATATGCATGGGTAATTTTACAACATTGACAATTGCCAAATCTTTTCTTTTAATTTTTCCCCTCCTCCTCTCCCCCAGATGGCAGGTTGACCAATACAGAAATGTTTTTAACAAGCTCCATGAAAGAGCTGGGGGCGGGGGGGGGGGGAGATACTACAACTCCATTTGCTAAGTTGTGGTGTTTATGATGTGTTTCCTTATTGGAGTATCCAGTAATTATCAAATATGTCCCCAAAATATGATTTAGAATTGTATTTATATTTCCTTTACTTTTCTTAGTGTTTTTAATGATTGTTTTCATTTATAAAATAAATTTGTGCTATGATATCAGACATAGACATGTATCAGTACCTTTCAGTTTTTTAAATTTTTTAACTGTGAACAATATGGATTATTTTCAATGAACCACATGATAAATTTTCTAGAATTTTGAAAAAAATCTTTCTTGAATAATGTGGTATTTTTATCTGAATTCAGGATAATATGACTCTTAAGTAAACACTATTTCTTTTGAGTATTGCTGGCAATATTTAATAGCATTTCTCTGTATTTGAAAAGACCTTGTTAAAAAATTCAATTATTTTTCTTTTTACACTATTCATTAAAAAAAATCTTCATTTCAATTGCTTCATGAAACACTTAAATTACATGAGTCAATGTCTGTGGTTTTTAATCCTTTATGTTTAATTTTCAATTTTCATATAATGTTGCTTTTTAAAATCTTTTTATGGTATAAGCTCAGTCTTTTGCCAATCACTTATTTTGCAGACATTTTTCTCAGCCAAAATGGTTCAATTCCCCCTTAAGTCCTATGAAACATTCATAAACAGGGAAAGAGATACAATGATCCATGCACTTCTGGCCTATGGCTTTGTACTAAGCAGCTTGTGAATTCCTATCCTGGTTAGTGGTTGTGCCAGTGTTTATATCAATGGCCTTAGACTTAACCTCTTTGCTTCCCAATTTGTCATTTGTAAAGTGGAGATAAGGATACTTACCTGCTTCACAAAAGTAGTGTGCAAATGAGCTTTGCTATTGTTCATAAAAAGTTCAGTAGAAATATTCTGTATTAGCATCATTAAGTCAAGGAAACTCTGCACAACACAGAGCCCCTCTCCCCCACATGTATATCTGGAATTTCAGCTTCTCCTGTGATGTCCCTAATCCATACAATGTTTTTGAAAGAAGGAATATGTATCTTACTTTACATAAAATATGGGGACTGTGCATATGTCACCTGTCAGCCATATGTTAAAGTAAGATGAACTATTATATTTCTGGAAAGGAATTAACCTGCAGGCATCCTTCAAATTTTCAATTGAATAATATGTATGAACTGAGCACCATGCACCACTTTAACCTTTTAATAAAGGAGTCACATGAAGCCAAGAAAAGTATATTATTTGTAAAACTCCTAAAATTTCTGAGTATTCTCTAACAGATTAAAATCACAATATATTCTTAATGGTCTATACAGACACACAGAGTTTGAATTTGAAAATAAATCTAATGGTGAGTTTACTTCTGCAAATTTGACTAAAATGACTAACAACAAAGTACTTTAATTTTACTCTTAACTAATAATTTCACAATATTACATTGCATTTTAGACAGGGTCAGTAATTTCATCTATTTGTTAATTTAGCTATAGAGTCATGAAAACTGGCTTTGGGACACTGAAATGTGAAGTAAGTTCCCTATGGCCACACAAATGGTATGAGGATGGACTTAAATCCAGGTTTCTGTGACATGAGACATGTATTACATTTAAAAAATATAATTTATACTCAAACTCACATATAAACTATATAAGAGAGTAAGAAATAATGAGTATTTCATTTTCTTTTTATTCTATAATGCCAGAAGACAGCTCTGGTTGATTGATACCAAAAGATAATTATAATAATAATTGTAATAACTTTCTATAACCACAGCCTCTCTGAGTGCTTCATGTCAAACACCTCTCTAGTGTCTTTATCTGTTTAACCTTCTGCTATTCCCTTTCTAAATTATAGGGAAGGCTATCATCTAGTTCTATACAATCTGATCTTTTGATGAAAGTAGCATCTTAGTGCCCTCACCATAGATATCTACATTTCTTCTGAGATCCTTCAAGGACAATGATTAAACCTGACACAAATCCCTGGTGGGTTTCTCACAAGTCTACTCTGTATAATGGCAATAAAAATCAAGATTAAAAAGATATAGCACATATTTACAGCTGTACTTAAAACATTCTGTCAAGAGCATCTTGACATTGAGCATTAGCAGCAAATTATCCAGGGGTTGAACAAAGTACATTGTGTGCAATAGATCCCTAACACTGCTACCCTAAAGCACTTTGTATCTTCTCCATCGATTCAATTTCTGGTCAGAAGGGCATCTTTTTTTTTTTTTTTTTTAATTCATATACTCATGAAAGCTGACTTTAGTATGCAGTTTTTAAATGAGATTCTGCTTCATTTCTTGCCTGGTTTTATACTTGGCCATATGAAGTCCAACTTCTGCAACACAGCAAAAGAAGAGATCAGCTGGGATTTGAACCAAGAAATCCAGCATGCCCTAGTATTCAACCTTTGCTTTTAACCATACAGATCACACTAGCCTCTTAATTTAAATTCTTCGCCCTAGTTTAAGGATAGGTGAAAAGAAAAGTTTAGCTCAAGGGGACTGGCTCACTTTAGTTGAGTTTCACTTACAGTTCATGCCCACTTAGAGAAATGGATGCAGCAATCATTATTTTGTTATCACAAATATTATATGCGGCTCAACAAAATACTTCAAAGACAAGTATTCTCAAGGTAATATCTATTGAAATGCTGCAATGATAGTTTTTCTCTTGGTATTTTTTTTTTAGGTAGAAGAATAGGGAGGTTTGACTAAAAATATACCCGGTAAGGCATTTTTTTTTCCAGTTTGAAAAATGTACTTAATTATCTTTAAGATATTTCTTTTCATATGTGCTCCCTGAGGTTCATCTGCTCACGCTGTACTTGTCACAGAAAGGCCATGTCTCCCCCGTGTTTGTAGATGGAGAATAGGAGGAAAATGGCAATTTTACTTCTTTAAAAAATTAAAGTAACTCCTGTCATCTCTTCTCCACAATCCAAAATAAATTAACCACAAAATATAGAAACAATTCCAAACTTTCTTCATTTTCATTATTGCAAGAGGATGAACTTATAGCCCCTCAGATGAGCAGAAAGTATTTTCCAAACCTAGGAAAATAAAATCAGGAGTAATTGTTAGTGCTTAAGAGAACAGAAGAATATTAACCGTGCTTTGAGAAACAGATGTTAGTTGTTTTCATTTTGAAAAAATCACTAGAATTCAAGTACAAAAAATGTAAATACATTATCCCATAAAAATATGTTTTGTGTCCATGGTAGAGTTTCAAAGCATGGGCCACCTCAGAAGTGATAGAAAACTAAACTGTACTAATCATTATATGTAGTGGAGAAGTGTTTTGTGGAATATTACAGCATATTGTATAAACATGGCATTGTCTGGGACGGGTTCTAGATCCCCTTCCCCAAATTACCTAATCAGAGACATCGTCAGGTACAAAGAGAAAGCACTGACTTATTCTCTTCAGGGAGAGGCCCAGACACACACCTGGGAGCTATCCCAGCTTCTACCATGTGCTCCTGGCACATGACAAGCTTCTGGCTTGTCAGAATTTAAATAGCAAAAGACCCAAGGCTTTTTATTGAATCAACTAAAAGGAAGTAACCAACTTTGACCAATGGTCACCAATATTGTCTGCTTCCTGTGGGTCAAGTCACTAACTTCATGTGACTTCCTGCATTCCTGGGTTCAAGGCCTTATCTTCTGGCTCTGGGAATAGTGATTTAGACCTAGTCTCCTAAACTGAGAAAACTTCATTCAATCAGTCCCATACGATATGAAATTAAATTACTCATTATATACTTTTGAATTTGTTAGAACAAATTTCCTTTAAAGAATATAGTGGATAAACTAATTTTTTTGTACAAATAAATGTAGACTAGTAACAGTGCATTCAGCATAGCTCTCTCCTTTCATGCCAATGTTGATAGTAATGAATTTTAAAAATTGCTATGTAATTAAAGAAGTGTAGCTAAGTAGTATAATGCATAGAATGCTGCACTTGGATTCAGGGAAATCTGAGTTTGAATTTGTCCTCAGATACTTTGAAGTTGTGTGAACAGGGACAAATCACTTTGACTCAAGGAAATGGCAAACCACTCCAATACCTTGCCAAGAAAACCCCAAATGAAGTCACAAAGAATTAGAAATAACTGAACAAACACAGTTTTAAAAAATCATAGAAAGAAATAATTCTTTAATTTTAGTTTCATTTTCTAAATAGGCCTTATGAAAAGACTTCTTAACACTAATTGAACTTCTGAATTTGGTTAAAGAGAAAAAAGGCACATGAATATATATGAAAGTGTCCTACATCTCTCCTCAGCTTTTAGATTTTGCCTTTCCGTTGCTTCTGTGGAAGAAATTTCAATTAAAAATGACTTAAGTAGAAAAGTGAAATAAAATTTCATAATCTTTAGTTCATGGGAGATCCTGATTTGCTCCATTCACTCTCCTCATTTTCCTATACTTTTGGTGCTAACATATCTTAACTCTTTATGACAAGTTAGGTGACTAATAGTTTGTTAAAAATGATTTCCAGTCCACTTAAGAATTCTCAAATATCATGAAACCAAGTGAAACATTCCACTGAATTTTGACCGACTCATTACTGGAATAGCATTAAATCTGTGCTAACCTCTTCTCTCCTTTTCCAACCCATTTTGAACTATCAATACAAGTACATTATTTTCTTTACTTTTTTGATGCTTTACAAACCTACCTAAAAGTCAATGCAGAATCCCTGCTTTTCACAGTCATGAAAATCATATGAGTTTTACAGCACTCAGCTTCTTGTAGTGATTTTAGATCATCTGTAATTGCCACTTCTATCACAAAATATCTTGAGTGAAATGTTAAATGTTCTAAGGGCTGGCTTCATCATTCAATAGAATCAAAATACCCTTTGAAAATAATGCCCCATACAACACATATGTGATTTTGAAATGGATAGATTAGAATTTCTACAAGAGCAATACCTTTTAACAATGTTGAGATGGAGCTGAGAAGAGCATCCATAGCAGAATTGCTAAAGAGCTCATTTCAAATAAAAATCTACTGACCTAGATATCCTCTCAAGGACAAAATTGGTCTAATGACCTCTAGGAGGAACAACCATTCACAATGATTGTCCTAGTTTAAGGGGGGGGGGGGTAAGAAAAAGAAAAAACAACAACAACAACAACTTTCTTCTTTACAACTCAAATCTCATTAGGATATAAAAATAAAATACACTATCCTTTCATTTCTTAAGATAAATACTCATTACATAGAAAACAAATAATTATATAACAGGTCTAGAAATATGTCTTATTTACATAATGACTTCTCTTGTAATCATTGATCTGATGTCAAAATGTATATTTTCCCATACTCAACATATTAAGAACCAAGATATTTATATCTTTATCTATATATTACAGGCAGAGATCATATAATATACATACAAACCTAACATGTCTACTTGTCCATGTATGTCTATATGTATCTCAGAAAACATATATGTACAAACATGTATACATGGAACAGCAGCATATATGTGCATATTCAATACACATACACATATGTGTATTTAAAGAGACACATTCATACTTACATATAGGGGTGTGTATGTATGTGTGTGTATGTATGTGTGTGTGTGTGTGTGTGTGTGTGTGTGTGTGTGTGTGTGTGTGTTTAAGGAGCAGGCAGTGCTCCATGGTACAGAAAATTTGGATTTAGATTGAATCAGTTGCTTGATACTAATTTAAAAAGAAATAGTAGTAATACCTGCTTATTGAGCCCATTGTTGTCTAAATGTGCATCCCAAATCTCCTTATTTTGGGGTACAGCATTATTATATTCCTGTTCATTTTCAGATTGGTTGGGCAACTGCATTCAATTATAAATGAAGTTGTTATTGCAGTAGTGCCTCCTAAATATAAATGAAACTTCAAAAAAGGAAGAGAATAATGGAAGATATAAGAGAACTATATTCTAATCAACTACTTTATTGAATATTGATTAACTCTAGATAAGTTACTGATCTTTAGTAAACAGGATAAGCATCCAAAAAACTAATACCACAGGTTATCAGATGTTAAGACTTGGTTAACAAAATTATTTATCACTCTATTTTACATAAATACTCATTTATTCATTCATTCAATTATCCAAAAATCCAAAAAGTATTTACTGAATGTCAGACTGAATGGATATTGTGGACAATGAAGAATCACTGGATGTTTATTTTTATTTGAATAAGGTGTGATTAATTTAATTAACATTTTTGCAATTAGTTTGGTAATATTCTGACAGGTAGAAAGGACTTTGGGAACTGAAAATGGAAATTGCTGTATTAAATCTAAGCTGGTAGCAGTGACTATAGAGAGCAATAGATGAATATGAAAATCATTTCAAAAGAAGACTTTGTAGAATTGAATAAATATTCAATATGAAAGAAAGAAATTAGTGACTTTTCTAGCATTCAAATGTGGGTGACTGATGTTGTAATTGACAATGTCAAATAATCTATCAATGTGGAACTGGATCTTGGGTAAAACTTGTATGTAAGTAGTTTATGAAAGTAATGTATTCCTTAACATTGGAGGGTTTTGAGAAACTGAAGAAGCCTGACAGATGACCACTTATAAAGCATGTGTCCATAAAGGCAAATTACATGAAGGTTTGAGAAAGTACAGATTAAAAAAAAAAAAAAAAAAAAAAAAAAACCTTTCATCTTGAAGACTTATGTCACTTTATCACTTTGTAAGGGCAATGACATTTGGAAGGGAAATTAACAAATGAAACTGCTCAAAAATAGTCTAGTTTTTTTTTTTTTTCAATTTGCTTAATGATCACTAATTATATCTACCTACATTGTTTAATGCTATTTCCTTTCTTGACTATGACAAATCTTTCTTTCATTTTAGATTTTGGTGTTAATCTGTAATTTTGATTCAATTTTTTGTTTATAATTTTATTTTGTTTAATGACACTGTATTTTACTTACCTTTTTAAAAAAATGACCTGTTCTCAGGCTCTGTATACCTAAAGTTCATCTGGCTTAGATTATCTTTTTTATTTATCTTTCCCAGATAATGAAGTTCTGGGCCAAGAAAAAAAAAAAAAAAGCATTGACTAACCACATTCTTTGCCAGACCATACATAGCATCTTCTAGATCTTTTGGGGGACTGGTGTGTCTGGGCAGAAAATTAATTTAAGAAGATATTCATCTTTTGACTAAACATTTGAAATAGGGCTTTTTTTCAAGCTCTAGAATTTTATTTGCTTTGTTTTTTCTCTTACTCTTTCTCTAAATAAGTTCTCCTTTGTATAGCTTACCTTCTTTGTTATTGAGTTATCTTGTCCAAATGTTCTAAGTCTCCAACATATCTAAACTTTTAAATGTCTTCTGATTTTGTTCCAATTTCTTTGTAATAGATCTTATTGCTTTGATTTAATATTCACTTAAAACTGCTCAGCTATTAAGACATCTGCTACAGCTTTTACTCTGACAGAACAGACATTTCTTGGCTTACTTTCATGTTGGCTTTGATCTTTGTTTTTGCTATTTTAATACTGTATATTTTTAACATTTCCATTTAAAGTTTTCAATTCCAAATTCTTTTCCTCACTACTTCCCTCCCTCTCTCCCTCTTCTACCCCAGTCCTGAGAGTATAAGCAATGAGATATAGGATATAGAGATGCAGTTATGTATAACATTTCATATTAGTCATTTTGTACAAGAAGACTCAAATGAAAAAATGACAGATTGAACAATAGCATGCTTTAGTTTGTTTTCAAACAATAATCAGTTCTTTCAATGAAGGCAGATAGTATGTTTCTTCATTGTTCTTTTGGGATTTTCTTATATTACTGTTTTTCTGAGAATAGCTAAGTCATTCACAGTTCTTCATTATACAATATAGCTGTTATTGTGTACACAGCTATTTTGTATAATGAAGAGCTGTGAATGACTTAGTACATTACTCTCCCAATTTTCCAAACATCCTTATAAAATCCAACATTTTTGTTTTGTCATATTAACTAATCTGATAAATGTGAAATGTTTTTAATTTGTTTTTTTTTTTCTGATCAATAGTGATTTAAGGTATTTTTATATTACAATATCTTTGATTTCTTTTTTCTGAAAACTTCATATCTGTTGATAATTTATCAGTTGGGGAATAACTTGTATTTTAATAATTTGAGAAATAAGGTCTTTAGCAAAAATATTTGTTGCAGGAAAATTTTTCTCCTAGTTTTCTGTTTCCTTATAATTTTGGTTGCATTGATTTTGTTTGTGCAAAAACTTTATAATTTTATATAATCAAAATGATATATTTTATAATTTTAATATTCTTTCATTCTTCTTTGGTTCTAAATTCTTTCATTATCCATAATTCTGACAAATAAACTATTTTATTTTTCCCTGAATTTGCTTATGACACCTCTCTTCATATAGAAATCATACACCCCTTTTAAACTTGAATTGATATATAGTATGAGATGCTGGGCTATAATCAATTTCTTCCATGCTATTTTTTAATTTTGCCACCAGTTTCTGTCAAATAATGAGGTTTTCTTCCTTTGGATTTTAGATTTTTTTGTATGCTAGATTCCTATTCTCATTTGCTATAATGTAATTTGTACCTAATCTACTCCACAATCCAACACTTCTCTTAGCCACTGGCAAATCATATCAATAATTACTGTGCTATTTATTTTATTCCTATGCTCTCTAGTATTTTTTTTTTTTTGTGTGTATGTGGAGGCAATTGGTATTAAGTGACTTGTCCAGGGTCACAAAGCTAGGAAGTATTATGCTTTTGAAAACAGATTTAAACTCAGGTCCTTCTGACTTTAGGCCTGGTACTCTATGCATTGTGCCACCTAGTACTTTATTTTTTTTTTTTTTTATTGATTTGGTAAATTATACTGATAGTTTTCCTAAAATTGAACCAGTTCTTCATTCCTGGTATATATTCCACCTAGCCATAGCATTTAATCCTTGTTATATATTGCTATAATAATTTAGTTACTTTTTCTTTAATTTTTTGCATCAATATTCATTATGAAAATTGGGAAATTTAAAGAAATTTCTTTTTTGTTGTTGTTGTTTTGGATGTTCTTGGCTTAGGTATCATTACCATATTTACGGAATTGGGTAGGACTTCCTCTTTACTTATTTTTTTTTTCAAATAATTTATTCAGGATTGAGATGAATTGTTCTTTTAATGTTTCATAGGAATTGGCAGAATTCTTTTGTAATCCATCTGGTACTGGGGATTTTTCTCTAGGATGCCCATTGATTTTTTTTCAACTTTTTTTTTTCAAAGATTAGGTTACTTATGTATTTTATTTCTTTTTTCATTTATCTGGGTAATTTATATTTTCAAACATATTTATTCATCTCATTTATATTTTAAAATATACGGACATACAATCGGGCAAAATAGTTTCTAAAAATTGTCTGTTGATGATTAATTCATCCATTTTGTTTTTCATTCTAGTAAGATATTTTTCTTCTTTCTTTTTTTTTCTAAATTAAATTAATATTTATCTATGTCATTCCCTCCTTCCTCTCCCCATAAAATAAGTTTATGGCTTTATTTATTAGTTCAATAGTTTTTTAACATCACTTTTATTCATTTCTCCTATCATTTTCAGTATTTCTAATCTGGTGTTTGATTAGGAATTTTAAATTTTTTCTTTTTGTATTTTTTTATTTGCATGCCCACTTCATTGATATGTTTTTTCTTTATTTTATTGATGTAAGCAATTAGAAATATAAAGTTTCCCTTAAATACCACTTTAGCTTCATCTCATATATTTTAGAATGTAGTCTCATTGATGTAATTTACTTCCTTACTCCAAGAGGTAAATACTTTGTTATGCTGTTAAGAGCAAACTAAATCCATAAGAGTTTTGTTATTTTGGTTGTTCTTGTTCTTGTGGGTTTTAGCAATTAACAAAGGAGAAAACAATTCCCCAGCAGTAACCAGAAGGAAGATATCATTAAGAGAAAAATGCTATGAGGTAGAATTATACCTTTAACTGATGGTAGCACCCTAAAAATAGCTATTATAAGGAGAAAGATGCTATGAGACAGAAGTATGCCATTGACTGGTAGGCTATCCCTAAAAAAAGAGAAATATAACTTCAGAGGTTTTGATGGTAAGGGAGACAATAGTGACTCTGAATCCCTTTTGACCTAAGAGTGATCTTATAATAATTGTAAAAAATAATAATATTTCTTCCCTTAGGTTTTAAGGATAATATAGTAGTTATTCTTAAGCCCTCTGACCTTGTTTTAACAATTTATCTGTCAATGATTGTAAAGTCTTCTGGCCTTAGAATAGTCCTACAAACATTACTGACAGCCAGATCTATAATCTGTTGGTCAGTAAATGACCAAGTTTCTGAAATAGACTACCCCTTAAATCTATTGTAAACCGTAAAATTAACAAATATAATCTATTGATCAGTGATAACCAAATTCCTGAGACTGCTCCCCAAACCTATTTATAAGCCAAAAAATTAGCAAAAAATAGCATGAAGCTCCTGCTCTCTCTTTTTCCTATTAATTTATCCTCTTGCTCCTAGCTTTTTGCTAGTCTCTTCTGGAGCTGCAATTGACATTACAATTACAATTACAACAAAACTTTGCCCTTTGACAATGAAATGCATTTAAAAATTATTTTGAGACACCTCATGACACTGTTCTATGACCTCAAATTCTTGGGGCCCCTCTTCCCAACTTCAACAATTGAAATCATAACTTGGCTTTCTGATTGAATACAGTAAAGATGGAGTTGAAAATGGTTTTGTCAATACAGAGGATTCATCTAGGAATCCTACTAGATTAGGGTTGTAATAAAGTCCACTTAAAAAAAAGGACTAATGAAAATTTTAAAATATCCGCTCATAATAGTCCTCCCTCCTTTCCTCAGGGTTCCATAATCTAAACTATTTTAAGGCTGATCACTATGCTCACAAAATGTTCTAAAGAACCAGACAAGTTTATAAATTAAAATCCCCCCAGTGAAGGGGATGAGTCTGCCACTTTTGTCTTT
This sequence comes from Sminthopsis crassicaudata, assembly GCF_048593235.1. Taxonomy (NCBI): domain Eukaryota; kingdom Metazoa; phylum Chordata; class Mammalia; order Dasyuromorphia; family Dasyuridae; genus Sminthopsis; species Sminthopsis crassicaudata. Next base: position 99,720,242 of record NC_133622.1, on the reverse strand, counting down.
GGGGCTGCTTTGACACTTCCTTATCTTGTGTGTGGGGAGGGGAATAGATTAATGAATACCCTTTTACCCCTTGGAGAACTGCTCTAAAAAGGCAGTAATCACCAATTTTACATTTTAATCAAATTGAATTAGGTCTTAGAGTTAGCTTGGAAGTGTTTGAACTTACTCCTCATGTTTCTGGAGGATAAAACTGGACAGAAGGGGACAAAGAGAAAATACCAAATATACCAATACCCACCAAAATATTAGAAACTGAGAATGGGAGTAGAGATTAGAGACCTTTGTTAAAATTGTGCAACTATTGTTGTTATGTTTGAGGGATTTGTAGGAAACCCTACTGTACTAGTCTGTTATATATAGGAATTTTGATTCAGTCTTGAGATTTATATGTGGGATGGTTATTTGATAATTCCTTTCCATGAGAAAAAAAAGGGAGGAAGTGATAGGAAATGGGGAAACTGGTGGATTTTTCTCAAAATACCTGAAAGTATAGGAACCTCTAGTTCCTATTTACTTTGTCTTAGGCACTTCTGCCCCATCCCCTATCTCACTAGTTCAGATTGAATTGGAAGTCCTTTAATTTACTGGACTATGATTTGCTGGTTATGCTTAAAATCCCTTATTCTGTTGGAATTGCCCTGGCAGACTCAGTTTGGGGGATTATTTTTTAAAAACAACCAGAAATCAGACACCTGTCTTAGGACTGGCAGTCTTTCTGATCTGTTTCTCCAGTCCTGTAACCCCAGTGCCTTAATTAGTATTTCAGCATTCTCAAAAGACTTTGCAGTTTGGTATTAGATCTCTACAAGTTGGGGGTTTGCCTGGCTTGATCTAACTTTGCATACGCTGACACTCTGCTCAGAATCTGGATCCTTTTTGCAGCCCTGTCTGTTCCTCTGGCGGGGGACAGGTGGAGCTACTATAAGCCTCACCTTTTTCCCTTGCCCTCTGAATGGGAAGTACATTTGTCTTGAGCCCTGCTGCTCTATAAGCAGAGGCTGAGTTTAATGCACAAATGATTTCAGACCATCTAACTCACAGTGAACTGTCCATCTTAAACTGGATTCTCTGGTGGAGATGCTCCAGAACTGCAGAGGACTTGACATGCTTGCAACAGGGAGCCTTTGGTTTGTATTAGGTATTTTCTTCACATATGGTTGGTCAAAATTATGGTGGTAGACCTTCCAGGTATCTAGAGGAAGGTAATTCAATGATTTGAATATTAAGAAGAGAATGTGGAATGTTGTACCACAGTTCCCTTTAATGTCCTGACCCAGGTTCCCTAATTGTCCTACCTCAGTTACTCTGCCTCAAGCTATAACCCTTCCATCTTAATCATTAGAATGTTTGATAGGATAAAGATCTTATATCTTAGACATCATTAGAATATCAGGTGTCTTTCTCACTCTGGAGCCTCTCCCCATTATGTCATCCCCATCCCAGGTGCCTGCCCTCATTAGGCCATCCTCATTCCAGGTTCCTGCCCCCATTATGTCAAGGTTCTTGTTACCTTATAAAAGAATCTTTGTATCTGACATACACTGCTGGATTCTTAGAGACAATAGTCTCATTCAGCCCTGGGACCAAACCATGGATCCATTTAGTCCCACTACATCTCTCCCTTTCAAATAAAATATTAAAAACTCTCTAATCTCTATCCCGCCTCAGTTTCTCCAGCATTACAATAGTTATTGAAGGAATAATAATAAGGTTCCCAGATCTTAGAATGCTTATGTTCTAACAATCTGATAATGATTATAAAGTCTTCTGACTTTAGAATCAATGATTCTGAGGTCTTCCCCCCCTCCCACCAACTTTAGAGTGCTATTGTTCTGACAATCTGTATGTCAATGATTATAAAAGTCTTTTTGCCTTAGGATAGTCCTAGATCTGCTTGTCAGTAATACCCAAATTATTGAGTTCATTCCTCAGTTCTACATCTAGGCCATAAATTGGCATATCAATGACATGAAGACTTGAATAAATGTGTCTTCTTGCTTCTGGCTTTTTGCTAAATTCTTAAATTCTTTTGGAACTTAACTCATTTCAATTCCAATAAACTTTGCCCCTTGACTTGGATATGGATTCAATCCTACAAATTATTTTGAAATACCTCACAATACCAGTCTATGATCCCCAACCTTTTGGGCTATCTTCTGAACCTCAACATTATGAACAAGTGTTATGGATTGTCTCAAAAGAATGTAATGGCTTAAATATCCTCCAAATTAGGGAGCATATTCTGTTGCTAAGAGTGGGCTAAATCCATAAGAGTTTTTAACAAGAAAAACTGTTTTAGCAATTAATGAGGGAATGATAAGTTCCCTATCAGTAACCAGGAAAGAGATGCTATTAAGAGGAAGATGCCATGAACTAGACTTAGCTGGTGTGCTAATCCTAAAAAAAGATTTAGCACCCTAAAAAGAGTAGGTTATAACACGGAAACAAATGCTAAAAGGCAGAAGTATGCCATTGACTGGTGGGTTAAGCCTAAAAAGCATTAACCTGCTGTTTTCTTTCAAAAATTATTGATTATTTTTATGGTTGGTTCAATGATCCATTATTTCTTTTCTTTTTTTTTTCCCCTTTAGGATTATATCATTTAGTTATATCATTTAGTTTTCCAATTAAATTGTCATCTATTTCCATTGTATACTCTTTTTTTCCCCTTTTTTAAAAATTATAGCTTTTTATATACAAGATATATGCATGGGTAATTTTTCAGCATTGACCCTTGCAAAACCTTCTGTTCCAACTTTCCCCTTCCTTCCCTCCACCCCCTCCCCCAGATGGCAGGTAGACCAATATATGTTAAATATGTTAAAGTATATGTTAAATTCCATTGTACATTCTTGAATAAATTTTAATTGTGTTATAGTCTGAAAAGGATGCATTTACTATTTCTTCTTTTCTACATTTGGTTGTGAGGATTTTATGTCTTAATATGTGATCCATTATTGTGTAGATGCCATGTACTGTGAGAAAAAAAAATTATATATATATATATATATATATATATATATATATATATATATATATATATAATTTTTTATCCCCAAATCCCCAATCAGTTTTCTGCAGAGATCTAACATATTTCATTTTTGATGAATTTTATTTGACTCTTTAACTTGTTTTTTTGTTTATTTGTTTGTTAGATTTATCTACCTCAAAGAGGGGGAAAGTTGAGATCCTACAGTAATTTAATTTTATATTGATTTCTTCTTGTAATTCATTCAACTTCTTCAAAAAATTAGTATCTATACCATTTGCTGTATATATGTTTAGTATTCATATAATTTCATTCTCTATTCATAGATTATATAATATATATAAAATAGATTTATTAAATCTATTTTAAATTAGATCTACTTTTAGATCTACTTTTGATTTTGTTTCTTTTGAGATCATGATTGTTACCCCTGCTTTCTTTTCCAACCTCTTCTCTCTTTCTGTGTGTACCTCTCTGCTTCAGATATGTTTATTTAAACAAATATTGAAATGTTCTGGTTTTCAATCCATTCTGCTATCCAATTCTGTTTTATGGATGAGTTTATCCTATTCAAATATACAGTTATCATAATTAACTGTATATTTCTCTTCATATTATTTTCCCCTTCTCTTAACACACAGCTTCTATCTACCCACATGTCTTACTTTTGATCACCACCTTCCTCAGTGTATACTCTATTTTATCAGCTTCATCCCTGTAATGGGCCAGAACTCTGCACTTGAAACAAATATTCTTACAAGGTGCTAAGTGGAATTGATAAGACAATGGTTATCTAGTTTAGTGTGGAGATTATAGTTCTCTATATGTACATGAACTTATTACTAAATATAGTTCAACAAAATTAACACCTATTCTACAAGATTCACACCTATGATGATGCAATTATAATAGAGTATATAAGCTGGGAAAAACTCTTGCCAGATTCATTCATTCCATCTCACACCATCATGGTGGCTCTCCACTGAAACCAAAACTACAGGGGATCAAACAGACTCAGAGATTCAGAAGGGGACTGGAACAGCCTGGACAGTGGATGGCATCTGGAGCACAAGCTCTAGGACTGAGACAGACTTCAAGGCAGAGACAGTCGTGGAGGTCCTTCTGCCTCCACCACAGAAACTAAGACATATTCTGGAGGACCTCAAGAAAGCTAGCCCAGGCCCCAGGCAAGAAAACTAGACTGTGAAGGAGATAATAAAGAATTTGGACTTTATCCCGGGCTATTCTCATGGTGATTACTCAGATGAAATGAAGGCTGGTCCAGAGACCTCCAGAAAACTAACCAAAACGCTACACATCCCCCTCTTCTTTCTACTACCTCCATCCGGATTTTTAAATTCAATTGAATATGTTAGTTATTCCCTTTTTGAGTAAGGGTAATTCCCTTTACAGTAACATTTGAAATTTGTCTTGTACTCCAAATTCCTATTCTTTCTCTCATAATATTCATGCCTATTTTATATGGGAAAAATTTTCTACATTCAATCCCTTTCCTCCTTTAGTATCAGTATCATTTTCTTTCTCATTACTTTTTTTTTATGGTATGTGTGGGGGGGTATTATCATCTCATTAAAGTCACCTTATATACACCCTTTTTGTATATATGCTCCTTCAAATTGCTCTTATAGTAATAAAGTTCTAAAGAGTTACAAATATTATGTCATATAGAAATAGAGTTTAACCTTATTGAATTTCTTTTCTCTTTCTTCTTATTTCTTTTTAACTTTTTGTGCTTCCCTTGAATCTTCTTTCTTAGGTGAATTTTTTTTTTAATTCATCTCTAGTCTTTTAATTAACAATACATGAACATACTTTATTTCATTAAATATCCATTTTTCTCTGAAATATTATATTCAATTTTGCTTGGGAGATGATTTGTGATTTCTGCCTTAATGTTTTTGTACATCATATTCTAAGTCCTCTATCATTTTTATGTAGGAGATGAAAAATCCTGTGCATTCCTGACTGTAGCTCCACAACATCTGAATTGTTTCTTTTTTGGCTGCTTGCAGTAATTTCTCTTTGAACAGCAATCTCTGGAATTTGAGTATGATGGTTCTATGAGTTTGCCTTTTGAGATCTCTTTCAAGTGGTGATCTGTGTATCCTTTCAATTTCTATTTTGCCCTATGATTCATATTTATGCAGCAGGGGATTTTTTTTTTTTTTTGTGATATTTTCTTGAAAGATGTTTTTCAGGACTTTTTATTAACATGACTTTTAGGAAGTACAATAATGCTTATGATTATCTCTCCTGAATCTGTTTTCTTTTTTCTTTTCTTTTTTTTTTTTCCTGAGGCTGAGGTTAAGTGACTTGCCCAGGGTCACGTAGGTAGGAAGTATTAAGTGTCTAAGATCAGATTTGAACTCGGTTCCTCCTGAATTCAAGGCTGGTGCTCTATCTACTGCACCACTTAGCTGCCCCCCTGAATCTGTTTTCTAAGTCAGTTTTTATGATGAGAAATTTCACTTTTCCTTTTTTCTTTCTTTCTTTATTTTGTTTTATTCTGTAATGATGTCTTATAATGTTATTAGCTACTATTTTCTCTATTTTAATTTTTAAAGGGTTATTTTTATAAAAGCAACTCTTGAATTTATTAGTTAAATAGTTTTCTTACTTCCAATTTTATCAATTTCCTATTTTATTTTCAGAATTTCAAATTTGGCAGTTATTTAGGGTTTTTAAATTTGTTCCTTTTCTAGCTCTTTTACTTGCATGCTGGATTCATTGATCTTCTCTTTCTCAAATAAGTATCAAGAGATGAAAGAGATATAAAATTTCCTCTATGAACTTATTTGGCTACATCCCATTAATTTTCATGTGTTGGCTCATCATTGTGATTCTCTAGGATGCAATTGTCAATTGTCATTCTTTAGAATTAGATTATTTAATTTCCAATTAAGTTTTTTTCTATTTTCCCCTGGACTTTTATTACATGTAATTTTTATTGCATCATGATCTGAAAAAGAAATGCATTTATTATTTCCCAAGAAAAGTATCTGCATGTGCAAAAATATTTATAGCCATCTTTTTCATGGTGGCAAAATAATGGAAATTGAGGGGATACCTAACAACTAAAAATACATTGTAGTATATGAATGCAATGGAAGAGTACTGTGCAATAAGAAATAATGAGCATTTTGATTTCAGAAAAAAATTGGAAATACATATACGAACTGATGCAAAGTGACATGAGCAGAACCAAGAAAACATTGTACATTTCATTGGTAACATTGTGTGATAATCGGTAACTATGAATGATAACTCTTTTCAGCAACAAAATAATCCAAGACAAGTACAAACAACTCTTGAAGGAAAATGTTATCCTTATTCAGATAAAGAACTGATGGGCTATGAATGTAAATTGAAGCAATTTTTTTTTTTTACTTATCTTATTTATTTTTTCATGTTTTTTTTTTTTCTTTTTGATCTATTCTTCCATAATTGTGACTAATATGGAAATATGTTCTAAATAATAGCATATGGATAAACTAGACAAAACTGGCTACCTTTTTCAGAAGAGGGGAAGAAAAAGAGGGAGGCCAGGAGAGTAGAAAAAGAAAAAGGAACTCAAAATTTGGTAAAAATGAATGGTAAATTTTTTATATATATATCTAGGGGGGGGAAATAAAATACTACAAAAAGTCTAGAACATTAAAATTAAATGAGTGAATAACAGCTCCAAAAAAAGTATGATGCCATACTTTCAATTTCTATTTTGATGAGGTTTCTAGACTGATAAATTAGTAAAAATTTCAATGTAGAGTTTAAATTTGAACAAAGCATTTGGTAAGTCTCTAGTTCTTATGAACAGATGAAGAGAAGTAAGCTACTTAATAGTAAAATTAGTTTTGGGTTTCTTAATGTGAGACCCAGGAACTTAAATAAAAAATTGAAGTAATTTCTTTGTGGGTTTTTTTGGTAATGGTATATATTTATTTTTGTGCCTTTAGAACATTATTGAGGTATCCATAAACTTCATTAGAACAAAGGGGTCAATAACATTAAAAAAAGTTTAGAATCATTGAGTGAGGTGAATTTAAAACTGGTGGCTGTTTGAATAACTGGATTTAAAGATTAATTATTAAATTTAGAAAATAATATTTTAAAAAATTGTATTTTTTCAATTATATATTTAAGAGTTTTAACATTTACTTTTTAAAGTTTTGAGTTCTATGTTTTCTCCTTCCTTCTCTCTTTTCCCATAGGGGAGGAAAAAAAAAAGAAGACATTTTATTAGAATTACACATGTGCATTCATGCAAAAAATGTTTTCATATTTGTCATGTTGTGAAAGAATCACAAAAAAAAATAAAAACAGACACATAAGTACATATATATACATGGACAGAGAGAGACATAAATTTCTCTTTTTTTCTTGATACAGTTTTGATATAGATAGAATAATACATATTTGTATGTATGTATGCATATATAGTTTTGGGGGTGTGTGTATGTTTCAATCTGCATTCAGACTCCATCAATTTTTTCTTGAGAGGTGGATGGTATTTTAGATCATAAGTTCTTTGGAACTGTCTCAGATCACTGTGTTGCTGAGAATAGCTAGGTTATTCACAATTGATCATCATATGATATTGCTATTACTGTACAGTATTTTCATTTAGCTAATTTCACTTTGATTTACTTCCTAAATCTTTCCAGTTTTTTCTTATACCATTCTGATGGACATTTCTTAAAGCAAAGTAGCATTCCATAGCAATCATTAATCACAATTTGTTCAGCCATTTCCTATTTGATGGGTAGTCCCTCATTTTCTCAATTTATGGTCATCAAAGGGCAGCTAGGTGGCACAGTGAATAGAGCACCAACCCTGAATTCAGGAGGACCTGAGTTCAAATCTGGTCTCAGACACTTAACACTTCCTAGCTGTGTGACCCTGGGCAAGTCACTTAATCACAGCCTTGGGGGGGGAAAAAATATTATGGTCACCAAAAAAAAAAAAAAAAAAAAAAAAAAAAAAGTTGCCTTATATATATTTTTTGCAAATATAGGTATTTTTCCTTATTTCTTTAGGATGAAGGCATAATAATATTCTTGGTTGAATAATGTATATTGCTTTATAACTCTTAAGGCTTATTTTCAACTTGATCTCTAGAATCTTTGGATGAATTGAGAATTCTAGCAATGCATTAGTGTGTCTATTGTTCCACATATCATCTAATTTTTTATCATTTTTCTTTTTCAATAATTTACCCAATCTGATAGTTATAAGGTCATACCTCAATTGTTTTAATGTACATTTTTCTAATCAATTGTACAGAACATTTTTAAAAACTAAGAGTATAGATAACTGACTTTTGAATTTAAAATTGTCTCTTCCTATATTTTGAGCATTTGGCAAATAAGAAATGACTTGTAGGTTTAGACAATTGACATTGTTTTTACATATTTAAGAAAAAAAGATTTGAATAGAGAAATTAGCTGTAAAATTTTCCCTTAGTTTTCTGCTTTGCTTCCAATTTTCATTGCATTGGTTTTGTCTGTGAAAATCCTTTTTAATTTATGTAATCACAATTTTATATCCTATAAGTTCTCTGCTTAATCATCAATTCATTCCTTATGTAAAGATCTGACAAAGTGCTCCTTTATTTGCTCCTATAATTTGCTTATGCTATATCTCTTTATGTCTAAAAGCGCATATCCCTTATAACTTTATCTTGGTATGTAATATGGGTTGTTACTCTATATCTAGTTTCTACCAAATTGCTTTCCAGTTTTTCCAATATTTTTTGATAAATAATGAGTTATTGTCCCAAAAGTTGTATCTTTGCATTTATCAAATGCTAAATGGTCATTTACTATAGTCTAGTGCGTACATATTCCATTCCACTGATCCTCCACTCTATTTTTTTAGCCAGTGCCAGGTTTCATACATTTTAAGAACTGGTATGGTTAAGAAACTTTACTTCAATTTCTCCCCCTCTCTTAGTTCCCTTAATATTTTTAATCTTTGTCTTATTTCAGATGAATTTTCTCATTTTGCTGGTCTTATAAATTAATCATTAGCTAACTTTTTGTTATAGTATTGAACATTTAAATTATTTTAGATAAAAATTTCCTTTTTTATTTTATTGGTTCAGGCTATTCATGAGCAATTAATATTACTTGTAAATGCTTGGATTGAGTTAATATGTGTGAAAAGAAAGTATTTTATAATTGTATTTTTAATTGTTTCTGGTTTGCCATTTGCAAGGCAAACTCTTAGGTATTTTATATTGTCTACAGTTGTTTGAATTGGAATTTCTTTTATTGGATTGTGTAATATATAGAAATATTGGTGATATATGTGGGTTTATGTCCCCAAACTTTGATAACATTATTTTATTATTTCAATTAGTTTTTAGTTGGATTCAGTCTCAAACAATTGACACTCACTAGCTGTTTTGACCCTGACCAAGTCACTCAATCCTGATTGTCCTGCCAAAAAAAAATGATAATATTTTGATAAAATTCCATTGTCCAAAATTTGGAATAGTATGTTTCTCTTTTGCTGTGTTAAGAGAATGATTTAGCATTTGATGGAGATGTAACATACTCTACTCATCTACTAATTTACTAGTTTCTTTGTTCCTTGAATATGAGGGTATTTTTTCCCTTTACCTTGGTCTCTTTACTATCTAGGATAGGACTTTGCATTTTATTGGGAATAATTGTGTTTTGAATTTAATAAAATTGAAGGTTATCAAAAGTTATTCTGGACAGGTTCAGATTAGATAACAACAGACCCACTTCTAAATTTGAGATTAGAAATCTACATTTTCTCCATTTCTCAATTTTTTCCCTTTTTTTTTTTCCCTTCTCCCATCTTTCTTTTGAAGGATGGAAGAAAGGTAAATCAAGTGAAATCTACCATCTCTTTGTATTGTAGGAGTTCTTATAGTCAATTCTATTGGAGTGGAAGGAAGCTGGTATAATAATAAATAAATGGTAGTAAATTATTCAAGACAATACACTGTCTTAAGATATCCATAAGATATCTTTTAAAAAGTTGGCCTGTAGCTGAGTTATGTGTTGAAACATAGTTAACTCTTTTTGCTTATAGTTGAAATTACTTCATTAGAGTGTTTAAGTGGTCTTGAAGAAAAATCACATATTTGTTATTCATGTAATTTTGATCTGTGATATCACAAACAGGCACTAATGATGATTATGCTGAAATATCTGTTGCAACTTAGACAAGTAAACTTTCTTTATTCACTAAGCACTTAGCAGTTTTTCATCCCTAATCAACTCCTTTAAATTCAGTTATTTGACATAATGGAACCTAAGGTATCTCATGGCATATCTAAATCAAATCAAATTTCTAAAAGCCAAACTTCAATTTGTCCTAAAATTCTACTATGAAATCTCCAATTAACTCCTTTATTTGACCTCTACCTCTAGAGATGCAAGTAGAAAAGCCTTCCAGGCAATAGTTAATTGGATATGCACTTTTCAAGTTAGAAAGATTGCAAAGAGGAAGTTTACATCAAGTTCTTTAGAGGTAGATTTCTATATTTAACTAAGGATTCTGGGTTAATTTCTGAGTTATTTCAAACAAATGACCCTCTTTATGACTTTCTCTTTTTCAGAAGACTGATTTTTGAAATCATAGTTTCAATTAAAATTATTCTCATTAATTTATATGAAGGGAATATGCTCAAAACCTATAGAAACCTCAAAAATGATAACTTGTTGTCAAATGGCTAAATATATATATATATATATATATATATATATATATATATATATATATATATATATATATATATATATATATATATATATATATATATATATACATTTTTTTTTTCCCCTGAAAAAGTATACTCATTGCTTGAGTATGGAATAGTCTGTTCCAGTGATTTTAGCCTTCAGAATACTGGGTTTAAATCAACTGGATGGCATTTTGGTACTAAAGGAGTGCCATGTTTCTTAAATAACTATATTAACTTAATTTTTTTACATTATTGTCCCAGTAGGCAAAATTAAGTTTCATAGGAAATGAATTTATGATCATATAAATTCAGTGCCACATTAACATGTAAAGCTTTCCTTTGCAATATGCATAAACATATCAGACACAATTTCTTTATAGCTTTCCTTCCACTGTGAAATTAATAGGTATTTAGTCATGTGGTAGAAAATATTTCCCAATTTACTGTTAGGGCTAAAAAAAGCAGTTTTCTTTAATATTATGGATGTGAATTCAATAAATTTCATTCGGAATTGTATTCTTTGGTTAGAACGTTTCTATTCTATGTTCTTAATTTTTTTGTCTTTATGAAAAAAAATTTAAACTTAAAGGAAAGTTAATGTTCATTTAGCAAACTGAAACAAGAAGCTTTATATACATATATATATATATGTGTGTGTGTGTGTGTATATATATATATATATATATATATATATATATATATATATATATATAAAGTTTTATATAAAGTTCTCAAAAACCTGCCATAATTTAAATGGATTTAAAACATGTACTCTGAGCTAGTGGTTGCCAAATCTTTGTCTTATAAATAAGACATTGTCTCCATTATAAATTTCAATATCTCCAATCTCTACCTGGAAGGAAAAACCAAGAAGCAGCAGCAGCACTAATAATTAATTATTATTAATACACAAATTAAAAATAAAAGACTCATGAAGAAAGATATATCGATATTGAAAGAAAGAAATGACAAATAGAACTATATAGAATAATCATATTTTATATGTATGTACATATATACATATGCATATACACACAAAGACACACATAATATCTATCTATCTAAAGCTATTTGTATCTAATGGTAGCCATCTCTAGAATGGGGGTGAGGAAGGAAAAAAAAAGGGGGTAAAGTAATTTACAAGATAACTTTGTTGTATATTGGGAGGGAATAGTGAGTTGTATATGATAGAATTGCAGTTTTATATGTAATCATCTTTTTTATTTTCCTGTGTTATAGAAATATTTATTTTTTCTGTGAATTGAAAACAAACTAAATTTAAAAGAAGAATAGGTACTCTTTAAAAGAAAGAATTCATTGCTTTTATTTGTAGTCCTAGCCTTTTGCACAATAATAATAACAGCTGTTATTTATATGATATGGGCAGCCAAAACTGGAGTGAGGAAGACTCATATTTTTGAGCTTAACTATATCCTCAGACACTAATAAGTTGTGTAACTCTAGGTAAGTCTCAGCCCTGATTTTTTTTTTTTTCAGATTCCCTCCTTCATAACATGAATGGGCAAAGAAAACATCAAATTATATTAATATCTCTGTCAAGAAAACCCCAAATGGTATGGTGAAGAGATGGTTATGACTAAAACAAATAAACAACAATAATACATATTACATATATGTAAAGTTTATACATATCTGTCTATTCAATATATATACATCTAATTTCTCTTTGATCAACTTCAGAAGCAAGTAAGGTTAAAGAATTTTTCATCATCCACCCATTTCCCTCTTCACTTTAAAAGTTCTTTCTTGTGCATTTATTTTATATGAGATAATTTTCCCACATTCTATCTCTCCTTTCTCCTTCTCTCAGTGCATCTCTTTTTTTTCCACCTTTTTATTTTTGTCATAATCCCAACATATCTATGGCCTCTCTATGTAAACTGACTCTAATTTCCCTAATAATGATAAAGTTCTTAGTAATTTTGTATATACATGTATGTCTTCTCATGTTGGAATATAAACTCTATAATCTCTTATGAATTCTTTCCTGTATTTATCTAAAAAAACTTTTTGAATATTATGTTATATATATTTAAGCCTGGTCTTTTCATCAAAAATATCTAAAAGTCCTCTCTTTCAAAATAATTACCTTCTTTCACTAAAGGATTTATCCTGGGCAAAGGATTTTCCCTGAAGGATTTTTCTGAGCAATTTGTTCTTAGTTGTAATGTCAAATTCTTTGCCACTCAGAATATCATGTTCCAAAACATCTGATTCATTAGTATGGAAGCTACTAAATGTTATATGATCCTAACTGAAGCTGCAAAGTACTTAATTTTTTTCTGGCATTTGAATTATTTCTGGCTGGTTGAAATATTTTTTTCCTTGTCATATGAGCTCTGGAATTTGGCTATAATATTCTTTGGAGTATTCATTTTGGGATCTCTTTCTGGTGGATATCAGTGAATGTTAGGATTACTAGGTGAGAACTCAGGTTGTCTGGACAATGACAAGGTGAGAATTCAGGTTGTCTGGACAATGACAAGGTGAGAATTCAGGTTGTCTGGACAATTACAAGGTGAGAACTCAGGTTGACTTGATAGTTCTCTGGCTCAGATTCTAAGAGGAGCAAGCTCATTGGTTGGAGTACTTCTTCCCAGAAGCCCTTGCATTATCCCACGCCCATTCACTGGGAGGATAAAAGAGGACAGCACTCCAGAAAGAGGAGAAGACTCTGCACTACATCAGGCTTGACGGGGCTCTCTGCAGGAAGGGAAGTCACTTCTCTGGACAAGAGTTAACAGCAACTGCTTGGAGACAACGGTTCACTACAGGAAGAAGAATCTGTCCAAGAGATTTGAGTTGACACAGCAGATCTCTTCCCAGAGAGCGATTGGCAGCATCTGGAGACAACAGCACGCTACAAGTGAAATCTTTCAATTTTTATGTGACCTTCTGGATCTAAGATATTGGTGGCTTTTCTTTATATGATGTCTAGACTCTATCTTTAACCATGGTTTTCAGTTAGTTCAATATTTTAAAAATTATTTCTCTTCAACTTATTTTTAGATTATTTATCTACTATAAATGATATAATTTCATCTTTTTATTTTTGTCTCTATATCTCAGATTCATTAGCTTCCAGTTATTCAATTTTAATTTTTAACAAATTAACTGCTTCCAGGTGCTTTTGGACCACTTTTTTATTTGAACAGTTCTTTTTAAAGAAATTATTTCTACAGTGAATTTTTGTATCTACTTTTCCATTTGGTCTATTCTGTCTTTTTGACTGTTTTTCCCCCATAAATTTTCATGTTTTTTTTTTTTTTTAACCATTTGATTATTTTTATTTTTAAGATATTTTCTTCATTATTTTTGGTTTATTTTTTTAATCAAGATGTTAATTCTCTTTTCATAATTTCTTGCACCATGCTCTTTTGCATTCCCAGTTTTTCCTTTATCATTCTTTTATCTTTAATATTACCAGGAATTGTTGCTGAGCTTGTATTCATTTAGCATTTTTCTTTCAAGCTTTGGTTAAATAAATATGTTTTCACACTGTTGTCTTTTTCTGAGTTTATTTCTTGGTCTTCCCTGCTCTCCATCATGGCTATTTATAATTGTGTGTTTTATGTTTGTCTGTTTCTTTTTTCTCCTTCATTTTCTCAGCTTAATTCTCGATATGACATTTATGCCTGCGCATGAAAAGCATGTACCAAGCTTTAGGCTTTTTAATGTTCCTATTTTCATTGCCATTTTTGGAGAGCTACAAATTTTCAGGCTTCTAAGATTGTGTGATCTGGGGAGAGCCATGGTCACTGCTCTCTTTGCTGCAACTCTGGACTTTACTCAGTAAAAGTCACTATTCCTCTATAGCTGCAAATGCTAATGATCTTCTTAGCTATTGAAATGTGACCAGGCACCCTCACCTGCTGTTACAAGTACTAATGAAACTCTGTTTTAAAACTGTGACCAGAGATCCTGCTCCATTTAACTGACTATAAGTGCACTGGTCTCTATTCTGGAGTTGTGATCCAGAATTGTGAATGGACATAGTTGCCAAACAGCAACACTGTAGCCACTTCCAGCAAAGGGAACTTTGTAATTTCTTTCTGACCAGTAATCCCTCCATTTTACCATTTCTGAGCTGAGAACTACTGAAGCTGCTACTATTGCTGTCATAAACATAGAATTACAATTGATGCTCTGTTTCAGGCACCAAAACATTATCACAGATCTCTCGTGTCATCTACCTAAATAGTTTTAGGCTGGGGAAAATATGTTATCTTGACTTTTATTGCCTTTGCTACTGCAGAATTCAATTTGAGGCATTATTTTATAGTTGTTTGGAGGGGAATGCTAAAAGGTTTGCCTATGTTGTTTCATCATCTTGGTACCACCCTTCTTGGCATGATACTATTCATGAGCACAGAGTAGTAACTAATATTCAAGAAACTATCTTCAACATTATGTTTTAGAATTATGTGGAGATAAAGGCTAAGCTCACCAATTAGCCATTGCAGAATTGAATGCTACTTTCTACCTTCACCATAATTTGGAAACTAATGTTCTTTAAATTTTGTTTCAGGAAGATTAGTCTGGAAGTAGTATTTAGTATACCAAAAATGGAGGTATTAAGAGAATAGCAGCAGAATGAAGTAGTTTAAACATATCATAAATGGGCTTTGATAACAGAGGTAAGAATGGGAAAGTAATAGGGGATGAATCACAACAATAATTAACAATAATATAATGGGGGAAATACAAACTTTTTTGCAAATGATAAGCTTCTTGAGGAAAGAGATAACATGGTGGGTAAACTTTGTATCTACTCTCAAAGAACATATTGGTATACATGCACTTCAAAATAAGAAATGAATAAATATTGCTGAATTAATTATACATGAAATATGAGAGAAAGGGAAAAGCCAAGAATGTAATTTATACTGAATTACTTTTAATCACATATCAAAATCTCATTCACAAATAAGGCAAATATAGATTTTAATTACCTATTTAAGCTAAATATTCAAATAATTAAGGACTCCATCAATATGCCTTCAACATTTGTGTCTAACAACTAATATTACAAAATACCATTAAAATCACGAAGTACAAAAATTATTTAATTTGACTTAAATGAAAACTGCTTTATAGTTTTAGACTGTTCAAAGACCAATAACAAACAATATGATTTTTAGAAATTAAGCATGGTTTTCTAAAACTCTAAATTCTTAATTATGTAGAGAGATCACATTTCATGTCATGAAAATTGAAGAGCAAAGGACAAGATTCAATTTTTCTTAACCAGAGGGAAAAAGAATAAGTGAATTAAAATACATGTTTTGTAAACATTTTCAATATGATGATTAAGGTTATGTGGGATTTAAAAGTAAAATCAAATGGATCTATTTGAATGAGTGTTCCATGAAAATGGTAAATAAAATGACAGCTGACATAATATCAAAAATGTATTAAGCAATTCTGATAAAGAATATCTTCTCATTCCTTTGTATATAATTGGGGGAGGGGAGAAGATACAGTTTTCTATATTATTTGCCTTTTATCTAGATTCTTTTCATTCTGTGGTATGTTAAAAACACATTATTCCTTCTTTCATAAATTTACTGCTATGTCTTTTATAGTCTCATACAAGACTCTCCCCAAAGTGTAATAGATACAAAGGGATATATATCACATAAGAACACTGCTCTGGAAGTTGATCTTTGTTCTGTTCTTTCTTTAAATACTAACTTGATTTAGAGTAATTTCTTCACTTCCATTTTTGTTTTTTTTTTAAATAAACAGGTGGCAGTAATTTATTCCAAGTTACAACAAATTATTCAATTCAACATATTTTTATGAAATGACTGTTATGTGATAGGAAATGCAGAAGAGGCAAAGGACACAATATTTTATATTTAGTTGTTTCATTCATACCCAACTCTTTGTGACACCACTTAGAGTTCTCTTAACAAAGACACTGGGGTGGTTTTCCACTTCCTTTTCCTGCTCATTTTGCAGATGAAGAGATGAGAAAAAATAGACTTCATTGATTTGGTCAATGACACACCGTTCATAACTCTCTGAGGCACATTTGAACTTGGGATGGTGAGTCTGACTTCAGGGTTGTCACTCTATCCACCATGCCTCCTAGTTACCTAATGACACAACTACAAAACCAGTAATAATTGTTGTTTGTAAGGTTCTACTGTGAGATAGGAAGAGCATTTAGAAGTGCAACAATTTATAAGAATATTTCCATATAGTGTAGCAAATCTGGAAAATACTTTTATGATCATCTGATCCAATGCCTTATTTTACAAATAGTAGGAATGAAATTTCAAAGATGTTAAATAACTGGCTCACAAATATATGCCTTCATCTGTTGGTATATTTGAATATACATATGTGCATACACATATACATACATACGCCTACATGTAAACATGTATACATATTTGCATTAGCATTGCTCAGTACCTAAATCAGTTGCCCTAGGGTTAGTTTGATCTGAGTTTAAATTCAGTCTCAGACACTGTGTGACTCTGAAAAAGTCATTTAAACTCTTTATATCTTAGTTTCCTCATGTTTAAAAAGGGAATAATAGGAAATGTATAATGGTAGAAAATAAAGCAGTTTACTCTCTCCCAAATGAAAAACAAATGTATATGAATGCATATAAATCCTTGACAAATTGTCTTGGATTTGCTTAAACTAATCATAGGATTTCTAAAATTTTGATTTGTGTCATCTTGGTTCATGATTGCTGAACTTTTTCTACATTTCAACTCTGGTAGAAATGATGCAACAAAATCAGAAAGTATAAAAAAAAAAAAAGTAAAAAAAAAGAAAAAATAAAGTATAAAAGAAAGTATTAAATTCAAACTCTGACGTCATTCATTATAAAGGTAAATTTTGATCTTTCCTTAAATTAGTTCTAATATATAAAATGTATTAATTACTCTCATATAGAGAGAATACACATCAGATGAAAGCCACAGTATAACATTCCATCTCCAAAGTTGTGATCCCAAGTTATTCTAGAAACATTCTCACCAAAGTCTGATAATAATTTAGTAGTTGAAAAGAATAGATACATTTCTATCACCATAGATGTTGTAGAACAGCAATCAGGCAGGGCTATTGGAATTGAAATTGGATGATTCCATGCTGACAGGGTCAATATCAAGCCATGAACTTTGGGCTTCTTTGAAAATAAGCTGCTGAAATAACTGTATGGACATGTATACATATATTGTATTTAACTTATACTTTAACATATTTAACATGTATTGGTCAACCTGTCATCCGGGGAAAGGGGTGAGGGAAAGGAGGGAAAAAGTTGGACCAAAAGGTTTTGCAATTGTCAATGCTGAAAAATTACCCATGCATATATCTTGTAAATAAAAAGCTATAATAAAAAAAAAAAAAGAAAAAAAGAAAATAAGCTGCTGGTCTTGCCACTGTGATTACCAAAAAAAGGAATTGCAAGTCATTTCCCATGCAAAGAAAGCTGATGCACTTATAGGATTCTTTGATATTTTGGATTCTTTTGCTTCTGGAAGGAAGATAATTTGTAAAACCTAGCATATCATCAATGTGAGTCTTAACTATTATAGAAAGGTAACTGTGGTACAGAGTACAGAGAACTTATCTTAAAGTCAAGAGGACCACAGTTCAAATCCTGTCTCTAATAAATATTGATCTGCAGAAGACAATCTCCTAGTGTACTAGGGAGCATTCTAATACTAAGTCTACAGAAATAGTATCTACCTGCTTTAGTAGAGAATTCTTCTTCACTTGAGGGTTCTCTATTTCATGGATCTAATTCAATCCCTACTATAGTTAATGTAAGTTCTCCATGCCATACTGAGCATCTCTTGATATGAAAAAAAAATGTTCAAAGACCCGGTCTTTATTTGTAATCATGGAAGGACTACTTATATGTATCTGGGGCTATTGAAATGATTATTATAAGTATTCAACCAAACAGACATTAAGGTTTTAGTAACCAATACATAAATGGATAAAGAGTAAATTGTGACCTAATTGTCTATGGTTTCATACTAACCAGTATTATATTAAAGTATGCTTTCTTTATAAAGGACTCAGTCTCTTAAAAGTCCAGAGACATAGTAGATCCTACTATAATTATAAAGAGTTAAAAGAATGGATGAGTAAAGTATCAAATTTTACTTTAGCATTTATTATAAGATTTTTATTCAGTGTCTTTGTTTTGCTTTGCTTTGCTTTTATTTGGACCTTTGACATGGGAAATCTCAGTCAGTAAGGAAACTACAAGAGTGAGAGTTCAAATGCTTTGCTTAGAGCCAAACAATTACTATGTGTCAAATATGGGGCTTAAATAGTTTTTTTCCTGAATAAGAGACCAATTCTTTATGCTAAGTATATTATTTGACACTGTACTAAGTGCATGCTATTTGGAAATGTTGCATTTATTCTAGTTTAAAAGAGAAATTCCATGTTTATCTCATTTATAAAGAAAATAAATTATTTATGTTTTTTTTCCTTCTTCTTTTATTTTTTTCCCTGAGGCAATTGGGGTTAAGTGACTTGCCCAGAGTCATGCAGTTAAGAAGTGTTAATGTATCTGAGGTCAAATTTGAACTCAGGTCCTCCTGACTTCAGGACTGCTGCTTCACTGCACGACCTACCTGCCCAAAGTTTCCTATATGACAACACATCCTAACTTGTAAAAAAAATCTGAAAAATGTCATTTTTTTCTGAACAGTAAGTCTAAATTTATGTCATAATTAAAATATTTTCACTTTTGTTCTTTACTCAGAAGCTTTGCTCAGGGTTGTGACATTGTAACTTTACTACATATTTAAAAGAAAAATAGTTTTTATTTCAATGGCATTTTGAATTTTATCATCATTCACTTCATGATAATCTTATGATATAAATAGTGTATTACTGTCCTTATTAACAGATGAAGAGTGAGGTTGAACAATTTGTTTACAGTAATAAAAGTATCATGCAAGATAAGACTAGAACTTAAAATATCTGACTCTTTTGTTCCTTGTCATTGCTCACAATTACAATGAATGAGGTTGTAGAAACAAATCTCATTTTATTTTACATATTATCATCAGGAGAATTTTATAACGTAGCTAAAGTCCTTATTTTGAAGAGATGATTTAGATCTAATTTTTTTTGTCTTATATTTCTCACTTCAATATCTACAAGTAAATATTTCAAAATTACTTGTGATTTTCTTCTTTTCAATGTCAGAATTTCAAGAACATTTCATAATATCTAATTTTGTTATTATTATTGTTGTTCAGTTGTTTTCAGACATGTCCATCTCTTTATAATCTCCTTTGATGTTTACTTTGCAGAGATACTGGAGTGAGTTGATTTTTTTTTCCCTCTCCAATTCAGTTTTACAGAGGGGAAAATTGAAAGAAATGAGGTTTCGTAGATTGCCCAGGGTCATGCAGTTAGTGTTTGAGGCAAAATTTGAACTCGGGAAGATTAGTCTTCCTAACTCTAAGCTTACTAATCTCTCTACTTTATCATGTAGCTGTTCTATTTGATTTAGTTCTTTTTATTAAAACAAAACATATTCTGAATATTTCAATTGTGCTGTCTATGTTGACATGTATAGAAATTACACATACTCTAAAGTCACCAATTAAGAAAAAAGCAAATATAGTGATTTTAGCATTTGCTCTATTGTCTGAACAACAAAAAAAATGTTTGCTATGATTTTTTTTTTGCTTAGTAACACTGCAAATTACAGAGAGTTATGAATAGCTTTACAAAAAATCCTCAGTAATGTATTTCCATATTGATCATATATTTGCTCTTGATATGTATGATCCAACCTCATTTGCACTGTATTATTATTCTGCAAGTTATGAATAGGGTTCACTACTATAGAGCAGTCAATGGAGACAACAAATATTGCTGGAAAATGCTCAGGAGTAGCCAAGGGAGAAGTGGGGGGTGGGGAGGGAAGAACTCAGGTAGATAACACAATGTATATAGTATCTTCCCTGAACTCAGAAGAGTTCAAATCCAAATTAAATATTTAATAGCTGTGCTAACCTGGACAACAAGAAAGAAAGAAAGGAAGGAAGAAAGGAAGGAAGAAAGAAAGGAAGAAAGAAAGGAAGAAAGAACAAGAAAGAAAGAAAGAAAGAAAGAAAGAAAGAAAGAAAAGAAAGAAAGAAAGAAAGAAAGAAAGAAAGAAGAAGGAAGGAAGGAAGGAA